>NW_026652286.1:44778081-44880752 GCF_009828535.3 Hylobates moloch
AAAAAAAAAAAAAAAAAAAAAAAAGATTTGTTATTGAACTGGTCACTTAACTCCACGTCCCCTCCCAGCCACTCTCTGACTGTCCCAGTGGTCAGTCTGTCCCAGATGACCTAATTATGGGACAGGCTCTTCCCCTCTGTACTATGGCCCAAGGATGAGAAAGAGAGAAATTCCACAGGAAGGCCATGTGGAAGACAATCCATGCATTGCCCCCCACCATCTTTCACATCTGGGCTCATCTGCCTGCAGCTGGGACTGTCCTCCTCAGATCCCTGGTTGGAATGTACATACAGTCTGGGGGCCTGGCCAGGGGTGGGGGGAGGTGGAAAAAATGTTATCTCTGATCAGAGCTGGGGACACTGGGGTTGATTCAGCAGCAACCTCTGAGTTTTGTGGGGCATGCACATTGGACAGGGATGTCTCCCCACCCACCAAATCCTCATGCTGTTCAGACCCCTGAAGTGGCCACCCTTAGCACAGAACTCCTTTCTAAAATATAACACCTGTCTGCACAGGGCTGTGGAGGGTGCTGACTCTAACCTGCCCAAGACCAGAGAAAGAAATGAGAAGAGCTGCCTGAGGACTGGACTCTGCTCCAGAGGGGGGGCTGGGTCAGCTCAGCTGGGGTCACACACTGTTCAAGGCTGCCTCGGTCACCACCCGGGGAAAGCACCTCACTCAGCCCTGGGAGGTGCTCAAAGACTAAGACCAAAGTGAAGTCAGACAAAGGAGGCAATGAACACCTGGGTCTTGACCCTGTCTCTCTACCACCCTCCCAATGTATTCTTACCCAAGTTACTTAGCCTCTCTGTGCCTCAGTTTCCTTATCTGTAGAATGTTACCTAATTTCTTGGGTTATTGGCCGGGTGAAATTGGTTAATATGCATAAAACTGTTTACAACAGTGCTATAGGCATGTTTGCTGACCTCATTCTCGCTGATGTTATTACTCAGCTTTGTCTAAGGCTGTTACTTGCACTATGATATTGGAAGGTGATGCTCGTCTTAGGCTCTTATGCAATTATGTAAATCATTAGATGACAAATGTGCAGTGTCCAGCACACAGCAGGTACTCAACAAAGAATGTTCTCTCTCCCGGCCGGGAGCGGTGGCTCACGCCTGTAACCCCAGCACTTCTGGAGGCCGAGGCAGGTGGATCACGAGGTCAGGAGATTGAGACCATCCTGGCTAACAAGATGAAACCCCGTCTCTACTAGAAATACAAAAATTAGCTGGGCGTGGTGGTGGGCACCTGTAGTCCCAGCTACTCAGGAGGCTGAGGCAGGAGAATGGCACGAACCCAGGAGGCAGAGCCGAGATTGTGCCACTGCACTCCAGCCTGGGCAACAAAGCGAGACTCCGTCTCAAAAAAATAAATAAATAATAAATAAATAAATAAATAAATAAATAAATAAATAAATAAAAAGTTCCCTCTCCCTCTCTCCCCTTTCCCCCAGAGAGGCCAGACTAGGAGACAGAACCTGTCCTGACCCCCACCAGGGGTCTCTGTGTGATCCTACCCTCATCTCTAGCTCTTGGCCTCAGTATCCCCATCTGTGAAAGAAGCTTCTAGGCCAAGTGGTCTCTAAGTGTCCATGGCCATATCTGCTCCAGCCTGTCCCCCACCCTTGTTCCCTCCTTCTTTCCCCATTTCCTACTGCATCCCCTCCTGATGTGACAGAACCCTTGGGAGCCTGAAGCGGGGTAGAGGGGACAGCTGGTGAACAAGAATCACTAGCCCTCAAGGAGCCCAGGGCCCGGTCCAGGCCCCCAAGGGTTAAGACCCAGAGTGAGGGGCGGGGGGCCAGGGTCAGCGCTGGACAGGCGGGCCTAGAGCCCAGGGCCTGCCTCCCCTCCCCCTACCCTGGGAACAGAGGCCACTTGTTTGGGCAGTGGCGGGTGGCTTTGAGCTCAGCCAAGGGAGAGTTGGGTGGGAAGGAGAGAGGGCTCCGGAAAATGGAAGGGACTCCCCACCTCCAGCCGATGCCCTAGGCCTGGTCCACCACTAGCCCCCGGTACTCTCAGACACCCCCCCAACCCCTCTAAACTGACCCCTTCCCCTGGGTTCTCTCTTTCTTTCATTCAAACCCTCAATGCTGGAGACAGGACTTAGCAGATAGGCCTGACTATTGCCCCAGCATCTTAGCAGATAGGCCTGACTATTGCCCCAGCACCGTCTCTCTTTGGGGCATGAGGCCAGGGCTGTTCACTCCATCCTGCAGATGGGGAAATGGAGGCTCTGAGGAATTTGGGGACTTGTAGAGTCACATAGTGATTGGTGGCTGCACAAGGACTTGGGGCCCCAGGTCCCAGTGATCCCCATGGCTCTGCAGGCCCCATCCCCACAGAGCTCCAAGGAGACCCTTCCTAAGCTGTGCCATTACACAAGACTGAAGCCTGGGCAGGAAGGAGGGGCAACAGCAGCCCATCTCTGAAACCTGAAGTCCCAAAGGATCTGGGGATTTGAATGAGGAGGAAGCTTCTAGAGGGTTGGGAGGAGGATTAACAATCTGTACAAAAAGCTGAGGCTGGATGTGTGAAGCATGGCTGGAGCCCAGGTGGTGGGGGCATAAAGCTGGGGTTGAGTGGGAGGCCAGAATGCAAAACAAAACCTGGGGGCAATCAGGGCCCTGGTGGCCTCTGCCCCCTCCACCTCATCAGTCACCAGTACTCTGCCTGGGACACCCCCTTCCTAAACTACTCCAATATGAAAGTAGCCAATGGGCAGGCAAGGTCCCCAGGCCCAGCCCTGACAATCCCCAGCCAGGCATGGGACACAGGATGAGTTCTCTCTACACCTCTGCCAGCCACACCCATCTTTCTGCCATTCCTCAGACACAGCATCCAAATTCCTGACTTTGCACAAGCTACACCCCCGCCTTTGGAGGGTCCTTATCCTTGTAAATTGCCACTTAACTGCCAAGCCCATTCCAGTCATCCCCTCCCCTGGGCCCTGCACTTGTCCACACCTGTCTTCAAGGCTCTGCTGGGCTCCTTCTACCCTGTGATGATCTTGCTGGGCGTGTGATAATCTTGCTGGGCGGTCTCTCCCAGCCTGGCCTCTGGGTACTCTCCACGAACAGGTATCACGAGTGCCTCAGTCTGGGACCCTGGGACCCACCAGAGAGTCAAATCCTTCCGAGTACCCCCAGGTGTCTGGCCGTGAAGCACCCCCCTCCCACCTATCTGGGATCAGGGAAGGCTCCCCAGGACATGGGATGTGGGGGAAGGGAAGGTATATAGCAGAAACCACAGTGTGATGGCTTCTGGCCCTATTCCCCCCCTCCCCCCCGGCCCTGCACCAAACACCCATCCCCTGCCCCCAGGCTGCACCCCAAGCCTGCTCTCTCCAGGCCCAACCACCCCACTCCCAGCGTGACCCCATTCCCTGAACACCTACTTCCTTCTACCAGCAACTGGGCCAGGTAGGGGCTCTGGGGAAGCCATGCCCCATTTACTGGTGGGGAATTGAGATGCAGAGACCGGAAGTAGCCTGCCCAAGGTCACTGGAGCCCCAGGCCCAGGGCATAGGGTCGTACAGACCTCCAGAAATGTAAGGGTCTCAGCGGCCAACGAGGTAGGAGGCTTCACTTCACAGATGGGAACCCCAAGGCGCCCGAGGGCGGCTGACTCCAGAGACCCTTCAGGTCAAAGGGCTACGGGCTGGAAGCCCCGGGTCCCGCTGGTTCACCCCCCTCCCTACCGTCTCTGGCCGGCTCGCTTATCCTCAGGAGGCGACCCCCACCACCACGCCCAAAAAGGTAAACAGACAAGATGACCCGGGGAAGCAGAAGCAGCGCGCGGCCTCGGCGTTCCTTTCTGCAGAATGGGGAAACTGCAGGCCAATGTGGCGAGAGGCCTGCAGACGGGGAGGCTCCGGCAGCCGCACTGACCTGTTTTGAGTAAAGACTCCACGCGGGGACCAGGCGTACCGGCGCCGCCACCGACTTACACCGCCGCCGCCAAATCACAGCAAGGGGCCGGGCGCGCCCACCCCTCCGGGCGCTTCCGCCCGCCCCACGTGACTCTCCGGGAGGGGAAGGTGGGGCTGGGGCAGGGCAGGGCCCCGCCCCCTCATCGGCCCCGCCCCCCGCCTAGTCACGGTCCTGGAGTCGGCTGGCCTGGCCCGCCCGCCGGACCCGTCAGTCTGTGCCTCTCCCCTGCCCCTCTAGCTGTTTGCGGGTCTTCCGACTGTCTCCTGAGCCTCGGGTCTAACCCCCGCCACCTCGCCCGCTGAGTCCACCTCTCCCTGAGTCTCCCTGCTCTCGCCACCCCTCTTCTGGTGAGTCTGCCCTGACATACACCCCACCCACAAGGGGGCCACACCCCCAGGGGGATAGGAGGCAGCTGAAGGCCGTCCGTGGTTCCCGACCACCTCCTCTAGGAAATCCTTCCTCCACCACATTCTTCAAGGGTATCTCACTTCCCTCCCTGGGTGCCCACAGATAGGGTTGTGGGGAAGCTACCCACCCAGCCACACCTCCCAAGGATCCCTCAGCGGAAGGCTGCAGCCTGAGGTTCCAGCACCCACACCTAGAGAACAGGAGATTCCCACCCATCCTCCCAGCACATACACAGATGAGGGTACCAGGCTTGGCAGACATTTCTGGGTCCTGTGTCCAGAACACCTCCGGGGCCAGCCACGCCAGAGACCTTCTCTGGGCTTCAGTTTCTGCATGTGCACAAAGGGTATATTTGGAAGAACAGATCTCACACTGCGGGCGATGAGGGTTTACCCCCTGAGAAGAGGAAAGTGTCATTAATTGGAGCAGCTACTACATGCCAGTCCCAGTGCTGGGCAATTTATTCCTTTTATCTCAATCCTCACATTCTGCTTGATGGCAAAAATTATCATCCCAGGTTATGGGTTAGGAAATAAGGCTCCAAGAAGTCTGAGGGCTTGCCCAAAGTTACAAAGCCAGTGTTGGGCAAAGCTGGGAAGCAACCCATTTTTATGAGTTCTAGAATCTCCTGCCTGCCCCCCACTGGCCATTCACCCTGTCCCTCTGGGAAAGAGTTGACTCTGAGTAGACCGTGTCTTCCGGTGGTAGGGCTAAGGCAAAGGAGCTTTCTGGGAGGGGAGAACAGGGCCAGACCTTGGGGAGAACTTCCGGGCCCCAAGTTCATATGGGGTCAAAAACACTGCAGAGGAGCAGAGCATAGGCCCCTCCTGTGGTCCTGGCAGCAGGGGTGTCCCTTGGGCAGCAGAGGGCACCTGGGGGCCACAGATCACAGGGGAGGCCCAGGCATCCCTCTAGACTTCAGACCAGCAAGGTGCAGCACAGGGTGAGAGGGCTGGCATCTGGCCACTGGCAAGGGGATAGGGAGTCTGGGGACCCTACCACTTCTGTTAACACAGTCCTGAGGTCTTCAAAATGACCTAGGGAGGGCGTGAATCACCAAGCCTGGTCCCCGCCAACTGCACTGGAATCTGAGGCCCCTCACCTGCACCCCTGACCTCCCTCCAGGGTATGCTGCCCCAGCCTCAGCTCTGAGGCCCACAGCCCTGTGGCTTGAGACCCATGGACCCCTCCACCTCCCTTCTGGGATGACAGGAGTGTCAGACCCCTAGTCCATAGGTTGGACCCAAAGGGCCTTGGGCTGAAGGACACAGAGTAGAACCTCGCCCTCTGACTCCTGACCCAGGGTCTCTGTCAAGGCCTGCTCCTTCCCTTAGAGCAGAGGTCCCCAATCCCTGGGCCACAGACTGGTACTGGTCCTGTCAGGAACCTGTTAGGAACCAGGCTGCACAGCAGGAAGCAAGCAGAGGCTGAGCTAGCATTACCGCCTCCTGTCAGATCTGTAGCGGCATTGGATTCTCATAGGAGGGAGAACCCTATTGTGAACTGCGCATGCGAGGGATCTAGGTTGTGCGCTCCTTATCAAAATCTAATGATAAATGTGATGCACTTGAATCATCCCAAAACCAATCCTTCCCCAATCCTGATCCATGGAAAATTTGTCTTGCATAAAACCAGTTCCTGGTGCCAAAAAGGCTGGGGACCGCTTAAAGCAGTGAAAGGAAAGCAAATAGCCTGGCGTGAATGCCAAAATGACCGCTCAACAAGGACAGCTGGATAGATACGGGCAGAGAATGGAACAGAGTATGGACAGGAGGGGGGCAGTGATAAACCCCGTCTCCTCCCCGCTACACAATGGGAAATGAGGAGATGCTGGAAGGATCAACGGCCGGATGATCAATAACCTTAACAAAGTTAAGGGCAGACGCAGGGGACCGCGGCAGCGGCCATGAGGCAGGTGGGAAGCAGGCACAGTGATGAGCCAGCTGAGGCTGTGGGATCGTTTATTGGGGCTCTGTCCAGCCAGGCTGCAGCACCCGCCTGGGCCCGGCCCAGTGCCACCAGGAGGTGCCGGGTGGGGGAGGGGAGAAAGCGCAGGAGCAGCCGCCACCCCAGGGGCTCGCCCGGTCCTGTCTCCGTCCCTGAAGCGGTGCGGTGCGGCGCTCAGGTGAGCGAGGTGTCGTCGTCGCTGCCCTCGCCGCCCGCGCCGCCCATCCGCTCCTCTCTGCTCTCGGCCACCGCGCTCTCGTCGATGTTCTCCAGTGAGTCCGCATGCTGCACCGACAGCTCCGACAGCGCCAGGCTCGGCAACGGGCTCTGCTCCGGGTGCAGCCATGGCTTGAAGTGAGGCAGGTGCTTCTGCTTCCACTCGGGGTATTTGAGGCACGCCTTGTACATCTTCTTCATGGCCTGTGGGCCCGCCGCCCCGCCGGGTCAGGGGTTGGCTAGGGGGCAGGTCTTCTCCACGCCCCCTCCAGCGGCTCAGCCCCCAGCATCCTGACTGGCTCCCTTTCAAAACTTGGCTCCTCAGCCCTACTTGCCCTCCCTGAGCCCTAGGCTCCATTCTCCATTCTTTTTTTGTTTGTTTTTTTAAGACGGAGTCTCACTGCGTGGCCCAGGCTGGAGTGCAGCAGCGTGATATCGGCTCACTGCAACCTCTGCCTTCCGGGTTCAAGTGATTCTCCTGCCTTAGCCTCCCGAGTAGCTGGGATTACAGGCGCCCACCATCACACTCGGCTAATTTTTGTATTTTTAGTAGAGACAGGGTTTTGCCATGTTGGCCAGCCTGGACTCAAACTCCCGACCTCAGGTAATCCACCCGCCAAGGCCTCCCAAAGTGCTGGGATTACAGGCATGAGCCACCACGCCTGGCCCTCAGGCTCCATGCTTGACTCCACCCACCTCATCCCATAGTCCTCTTTCCAGTCTTCAACACCCCCAAAATCCCAAGGCCACTCACCTTGGGAGCCAGGAACTGAGAAGATTTATTCACCACCCACTTGGGTAAGGAGCCTGTGAGGGCAGGGAAGGGAGGAAGCAGCCTCAGGGACCCAGCCCCTCCGCCCCCCACAAAAGCCCCACCCTCTACCCAGAGCTTCCAGGGAGGCCACACCGTCTTCCCCATGAGGAGGGGGTGTGTGAGGCAAGTCCTACAAGCCTTTACCCTCACTCCCTTCCACCTCAGACCGAGGTCTTCAGGCTTAGCTCTGTCCCCCACTTTCCCTCTGCCCAGCCTCAAAGACTACGTGGAAGAAAACCACAGGGTCCTAGGTGAGCACAGGCTATACATGGGTGGAAACTCTGACCCACCTTGCTGCACCTGCTGCCTCACTCAATCACACTGACATCCCTTCTCAATCTAACCTCCCTCCCAGGAATGCCCCTGACGCTCAGCCCCTCCCCTGCCTGTCCTTCCAAGTCCTCCCCTGACCACACAGGCCTCTGGCTGAGCACCTCAGCCTGGCCTGACCTGGAATCCACCACCCAGCTCTCCACCCTGTCTCATTCCCAAGTGTCCACTCCACCTCTGACACCCAACACAATGAGGTGCCGGGGGAGTGCTAGGCCTGGACCACTGTGTGCTGTGGGGCTTGGAGCATTTCCAGGCAAGGATGCTCAAGGCTTCCCCATCCTCTAGTCACTCACTCACTCACTCACTCACTCACTCACTCACTCACTCACTCCATGTTCACTGTGACACCCACCCTGGGCCAGCCCTGGGGACCCAGAGAGGAACCCACTGGGGGCCCAACAGGAGCCGACTGTTCTACTAGAGGGGAACGGACTACAGAACAGGGAGCCAGTGACTCCCCTGAGTATCAGGGATCAGGAGGTGACGCCCACAGCACCCCTGGAGGGGCGAGGAGGGGAGGCTGCGGGGAAGGGCTGCCTGGGCACAGAAGTGGGGATAGGTGAGGTGTGAGAGACACCAGGAGACCTGGGACAGGGCTTAGGCTTTTCTTGGAGGGCAATGGAGAGCCACAGAGTAACTTCAAGCAGATGAGAGTCATGAGGAGATAAGTGTTTTAGAGAAATTCCTCTGGCTGCCGTTACACACAGACAAGGTAGTTGGTATGGAGAGAAATGCCAGACTCAGGAGCTGCTGAGGAGGCAGAATCAATAAGAATCGGTGACGGGGGCTAGGCACGGTGGCTCATGCCTGTAACCCCAGCACTTTGGGAGGCCGAGGTGGGTGGATCACAAGGTCAGGAGTTCGAGACCAGGCTGGCCAACATGGTGAAACCCCATCTCTACTAAAAATACAAAAAGTTAGCTGGGGGTGGTGACAGACACCTGTAATCCCAGCTACTCGGGAGGCTGGGGCAGGAGAATCGTTTGAACCCAGGAGGTGGAGGTTGCAGTGAGCTGAGATTGCACCATTGCACTCCAGCCTGGGAAACAAGAGCGAAACTCTGTCTCAAAAAAAAAAAAAAAAAAAGAACCAGTGGCTGGATTTGGCTGAGGAAGAGGGAGTGACCCCAAATGACGGCAGGTTCTGGGCATGGGTGACTGAAAAGTGGAGACTTAGGGCAAGGGGCAAGTTAGGAGGAAAGATGGCAAGTTCCCCGCTGGACACAACGAGGCTCAGGTGCCTGGAAGACATCCGAAGGGAGATGTCCAGGCAGCCGATGGCCACAGGAATCTGCATCTCAGCTGAGAGAGACATGGCCACTTGTGACAGAAGCCAGGGGTGGCTGAGCCATCCCCAGGGAGAGAAGAGTAAGGCCTAGAAAACCCAGGCATCCAGGACAGGCAGAGGGAACAGCCAGTGAGCAGGGAACAAGGCAGAGCATGGGGACGGCAGAGCCCAGGAAGAGTGCTCCCAGCTTCATCAGTGGGGCAGTGGCACCTCCCTGGCCCACTCTTTTCAAACCACTGTAAAGTCCCAAGCCTTGGTTCAAGGAAGGCTTTGGATGGAAATGCCCCAAAATGCAAAACAGCTCCTAACAGATGCCCTTCTGGATCCCTAGTAGATCAGGCCCCACCCCTGTGGTATAGGGAAGGATCCCATGATAGGCTGCCAGGGCCAAGCCCTCACCTTTGGGGTCCACCTGGGCCAGGTAGGTGATGACGCAGCTCTTGGGCCCTGTGCTCTGGATGAGGTAGCCCGTCTGGATGGACACAGCTCGGACCAAGTCTTTCCGAGGTGGGTATTTCTGGGGATGGAAGGCACAGGGAGGTGAGACTCGGGGTGGGGGCAAAGAAGATGTTTTTGTGAGTATACACAAATGTGCACGCGTGCGCATACACACACACACACACACACACACACACAGTTAATTCACATGCCGTGACATCTGTTCCAGATCAGCCCTGATTCTGCGTGCAGAGAAAGGGAAGAACCAGACTAGGTCATCCTAGCCCCTCTTGAAGCTTTTCCTGTTCCCCTCAGAAAAGCCCCCAGTCTGGGGTCAGGGCTCATGAGCACATATGGGCACTCACAGAAACACACACTCACCCTTGCCCAGGCCAGCTATACCTGCCTGTCCTTGCCCAGGGAGATCAAGGTGGCTCAGCCACAGGGAGGACCAGAGGACCCTGCCTCTCACCTCTTGTTCCTCATTTCCCTGTGCCAGAGCCCAACCAATCGAAGTCAGCCCATCCCACCCACTCACCACAGAGGTGGCCACACTGCCCTCTCCTGATCTGCTCAAGAGACCCAGCAGGGAGAGAGGAGCCATTATCCTCACTGTACAGGAAGGAAACTGAGGGCCAGTGGGCCCATGCCTGCCCGAAGTCACATGGAAGTCATGGTGGCAGCCTCAGCCTTGCACTGCCTGACCCTCTCCCCTGCTCCAGTGCAGGGAAGGCAGGTTGACTCACGGGATGTTTGACTGAGTAGTTCATAATGATGTAATCAGCGCCCATGGGGAGCCAGGAGCGGAGGGTGATGACATCACGGTTCTTCAGGGGCTTGGGACACCTCCCTGTGGAGGGCAAGGGACAGTTCAGCCAGACCACTGGTCCACCTGCCTACAAGGGAGGGTGTGGCAGAGGCCAGAGATGCAGGGATGCCTAATTAACTGCCAGCTCTCCAGTGCAAAGATGCACCTCCCTCCCAGACCACAGTCCCACAGCTGGAGCCAGAAAAGAGACAGGGCAAGACCTGTCCCTACTGTCTCCAGCCAGCCCTGCTCCTTACAGCCTCACACAGCCCTTACATTGTTGGCCTGGCTGGTTTGTCTATGTGAACGTGAGTGTACGAGAGAAAAACAGTATGAGTGTGCATGAAAATGTGTGCCTGGGACTATGTGGCATGTGGGTGCGGGCTGTGTACCTGATTGAGTGTATGCCTATATGTGTATGTATATACATGAACATGTGAGTGCATATGTATTTGTAAGTGTATGGGTGTGTGCCTAAGGGTCTAGGAGTGGACAGGGAGGGCAGCTCTATCTCTCAGCACTCAGGTCTCCGAGCAGCTTGGTCATGTGAGTAACCACAGGAGGGAGCGGGGAGGAGGAGGCTTGGTGGGAGGCCTGGATGGAGGCCAAGGGGACTGGGATCAGCGTGCCACGCCTGCTCACAGGAGTAATAGCCCACGTCAGCGTTGACTGTCAAGCGGGCGATGTCAAAAGTCTCAATGACGTTGCTGTCCCATTTCTTGCGGTACTCAATGTCGTGTAGGACGTCGTAGAGTGTCTCGGCTGGCACATCACGGCACTCCATCCGGCACTGCAGACAAGATATATGGGTTGTCAGGATCATATGGGGCTCAGAGTCTTGGCCAGGGGACCAGAAGGCAGACAGGCAGAGGGGGAGGAAGAGAAAGAGGACAGCAAAGAACAAGGGCCTCTGAAACCAGCATGGACTTCCTTCTTGCCACAAGCCCTGTCCAGCTCCCCAAAGAGCCACCTGTGCCAGGAGACAGCCTCTGTATCCAGAGACCATCTCCCCTGACTCAGCCCAGTCTCCTCCTCCAGGAAGCCTTCCCAGCCAGACCTTCTGGGCTCCCACACAATGAATCTCTATGTCTGTGCCCTCCCAGACCTACGTTTTTCACATGGACCTAGAAGGCTACATGTTAATGAAGAAGATAAAAAAAAACAAAGATCAGATCCCAATGGATGTTTATTCAAGTGATTCTCCTACCTCAGCCTCCGGAGTAGCTGGGATTACAGGCATGTGCCCAGCTAATTTTTGTATTTTTAGTAGAGACGGGGTTTCACCATATTGGCCAGAATGGTCTCAATCTCTTGACCTTGTGATCCACCCACCTTGGCCTCCCAAAGTGCTGGGATTACAGGTGTCAGCCACCTCACCCGGCCTGGATTTCTTTCTTTTTTTCATTCATTCATTCATTCATTCATTCATTGAGATGGAGTTTTGCTCTTGTTGCCCAGGCTGGAGTACAGTGGCACGATCTCGGCTCACTGCAAGCTCTGCCTTCCGGTTTCAAAGGATTCTCCTGCCTCAGCCTCCCAAGTAGCTGGGATTACAGGCACCTGCCACCACTCCCGGCTAATTTTTTGTATTTTTAGTAGAGACAGGGTTTCACCATGTTGGCCAGGCTGGTCTCTAACTCCTGACCTCGTGATCTGCCTGCCTCTGCCTCCCAAAGTGCTGGGATTACAGGCGTAAGCCACTGTGCCCAGCCTGGATTTCTTACTGTGTATTAGTCTTGCCCTCAAAGAGCTTTCCATCTGGGTAGAAGACGGCCAAGGACACCTTGTTTTATTTAACCCCCCCACCAACAACTCTGCCAGATAAGAAATCCAAGGAGGAATTTGAGGCTCAAAGAGGTTAAGTAACTCGCCCAATGTCACTCAGCTGGTAAGTAGCAGAGCTAGGATTTAACCCAGATCACATGTCTCGAAAGCAAGTAAAATCACAACGAGGTTTCCCTAGGTTTGCACTCAGTGAGTTGAAACTCAATATCCTTGTTCTGTGATTTTTTTTGTTTTTTTTTTACCCAAGTGCCCTATCCCCAAGATCAAGTTCCTCTCAGCAAATGGACAAGTTTTCTTGTGTAGTTTAAAAAGATCTCCCAGAACTGGCATTTAGACAGTGCCAAGGGAACCCTCACATAATACCTTCCACTCACAAGAGGAGATAAGCAACCATTTGAGGGAGAGGTCACACTGTCTTCCCCCTCATCCCAGAATAGGCCGTGGCCCCACTAATGGTGGGATGCCACAGGAAGGACACACCGACGCCTGCTGGCTATTCTAGGCACCAAGAAACCCATCACGCCTTGGATATAACTTCAGTTTACAGAAAATACAGAGGACAGAGGAATGAGCTAAGTGACACCACATGAGAATGCAACCAGACAGAGCTAGACAGTGAATCATTCCATGGGGCTACTGGCCCAGGATCTTCTACTGGTCAACGTCAACAAAGGGGCTGGGTGGGACTGACTTGCAGGATATAACAACCACATGTAAAGTGTGTCTCTGGATTGCAAACTGATTTGGACACACCATCTATAAAGGGGATTTTTGGGACAACTGGAGAAATGTGAACGTGATCAAGAGTATCAGGTACACTGAAAATTTACAGAAACAAAATGGTGGAGACTGCTGCCTAAAAAAAGGTTACAAAATAGGTTGGGTGAGGTGGCTCACACCTGTAATCCCAGCACTTTGGGAGGCTGAGACAGGCACATCACTTGGGGTCAGGAGTTCGAGACCAGCCTGGCCAACATGGTGACACCCCATCTCTACTAAAAATACAAAAATTAGCTGGGCGTGGTGGCACACAACTGTAATCCCAGCTACTCAGGAAGCTGAGGCAGGAGAATCGCCTGAACCTGGGAGGTGGAGGTTTCCGTGAGCCGAGATCATGCTGTTGTACTCCAGCCTGTGTGACAGAGCAAGACTCCATCTCAAAAAAAAAAAAAAAGAAAAAGAAAAAAAAAAGCAGCATAACCTCAATTGGGGGAAAAAAATATATGCATAGAGGAAGCTCAGGAAGTGCAATTGCTAAGGTGTTAACAGTGGAGATCTCTAAATGATAGGAATGTGATGGTTTCATTTTGCTTGTCTGTATTTCTTTTTCTTTTCTTTTTTTTTTGTTTGTTTGAGACGGAGTTTCGCTTTTGTTGCCTAGGCTGGAGTGCAATGACACGATCTCGGCTCACCGCAACCTCCGCCTCTTGGATTCAAGTGATTCTTCTGCCTCAGCCTCCTGGGATTATAGGCACCCGCCATCATGCCCAGCTAATTTTTGTATTTTTAGTAGAGATGGGGTTTCACCATGTTGGCCAGGCTGGTCTCAAACTCCTGACCTCAGGTGATCCACCCGCCTCAGCCTCCCAAAGTGCTTGGATTACAGGTGTGAGCCACTGCACCCGGCCACTTGTCTGTATTTCTTATTATCTAACATGTATAGTGCTACTTCTGAAATAATGAAAACAATTTCGAAAGGTCCCCCAGCAATACTGACAGGTGCACCCACCATGTGCCAGGTACTACACTAAGTGCTTTATACACATTATTTTATTCTTACAGCAGCGCTCTGGGATATAGGCCCCATTATAGAATTAAGAAAAACAACGTTCAAGGACAGACTCGAGACTGCAACATTGTTTGTGTGACCCTAAACAATTCACCCTCCCTCTCTACCCCATTTACCTTTCCGCTCTATAATGGGGCATAACTAGATCCAACCATTTAATCAGCAGCCCCCAGCTCCAGCCCTGTACTGAGCCCAGAAGAGTCAGAGATGAATCTGAGGCCTGTCTTTGAGAGGTCTGCAGTGAAAGGAGGAGCCCACCTTGGAAATGGGGAGGTGTCCCAAAGTGCTCAGTAGGGGCATAAGAAGGAAATCAGCTCCATGGGCTGGGTCGGGGGATCAGGCTTCATGGAGAATCTCAGTGCAGGAGGTAGGTGTTTGCCAAGTGCCCCTGGCAGAAAGAACAACCAGCCAAGGCGCAGAGGCAGGTGAGAGTGTGGCCTGTGGGCAGTGAATGAGTTCCATCTTTCCATCTGGCTCAGTCTCCATGGTGTGGTATAGCCTACTACTCAAAAGGTCCCTGGTTCTAGGTCTTCTTGGAAAAATGGGTGATTCCAGGGCTGGGTCAGAGAAAGTATAAGATGAGCATGGAAAATCTTCTTGTGCCAGGAAGTAAGCAAATACTCAAAGAATGATAGAGATTTTGGACACCGGAACCAGCTTGAAGGGCTCTCCCCCTCGCAGAGTGGCCAACTCTTCAAGGTTTACCCAGGACTTCCCCAGTTCTACCACTGCAAGTCTCACATCCTGGGAAATCCCTCAGTCCCAGGCAAGCTAGGACAGTTGGTCACCCTACCACAGGCTCAATCTGAGATAAGCTGCATATTAAACTCAATAATGACCATAACCATAGACATTCCATTGAATAAAATAGGAAACCAAAGTCTATACAGGTATGAATAAACAAATAAATGGAATGTTTGATGAGGAATGGGGAATTTACATAGTTTTAAAGTACCTTCCCATTAAAATACTTACTAATTACAAAGGGAAAATGAGTCACTTCATAGTAGAGAAGCCTGGCAAATAGCACCTTAATCAAGTGATCAAAGGGAATATCATTAATCACAGGACAAGTTGCTGTCAGGTGTTGCCTGGTAGGACGCAGTGAGAGGAATACAGGTATCGCTTCTGTGCTACCTCTGCCACAGAGACATAAATAGAATCACAAGGGAACCTCAGACAAACCCAGAATGAGGGCTTGTCTCATTTTACAAAATAATTGGCCTATAAGTGTCAGGATCATGAGAGTCACAGAGAGAACTACATTAGACTGAGGAGACTAATGAGATGTGACTGAGTGAATGAATGAAGGAACAAAGTGAAGGGAGGAACGCAATGGTGAGAAAGGGGGTTGAAGAAGACAGAGGCTGGATCCGGCATCATCATTAGCATCCAAACAGCCTCCTGAGTGGCCACAGGGAGGTCCAGGCACTGCCCCAAACATTCAACACGCGCTCATTCTTCACCCCAAACCAGCTGGTGGTCACTGTTATCATTCCTGCACTGCAAAACAGAAAACTGAAGCTTGGGGGATTCAGCAACTTGCCCAGATCACAGAGCCTGAAAGCAGCAGAGCAGGGACTCAAAATCGGATCTTCCTGTCCTCTTAACCATCAAAGAGCACTCAAGCGTGGCTTCTGAGGAAACCAGAATTTCTCTAAATCCAAATTTGGATGCTAGTTGGCTTTGCAAATCTTCAAACATGTTATCCTGGACCATGAGTGTATGGAGGGGCAGTGACAACAAAACCCTGCTTCCTGGGTTAGAATCCAACCTGGGACTGCCTCTTCCCCAGCCAGGCTCGGTGCTCCCAGGGCCCGGCTGCAAAGCAGCTGAATGCACACTGGGAAGGGGCCCATGCTGCCCCATCCTCCTTCCAGAGGCTCCCAGAGCAGGGCTGTTGTGGCTCCAGAGGCCAAAGACCCACCTCTGGGACAGAGGACAGTGGCCAGAGCATGCAGAGCCACGAGACAGACCAGTTGCTCAGTGTAAACTCTGAGTAGCACTTTATCTTATAAAGAGAAACTTCAAAGGATTCCCAGGCTAGTGGCAGACTCTTGTGGAGGAAGGCCCCCGCCCAGAGGGTAAGAATCTTTGCTGTGTCAGCGCAGGTGAAGAAACTGAGGCAGGCCAGGTCGTGAGGATCAGGTAAGTGTCCACAGGCGTCCCCAGCCTGGCCTGGCTCATGCCCTCTCCACAGCCCCTGGCAGGCAGCACTGCTGCGCTAAGCAGAAGAAATTACATTCATCTTTGTTCCTGCTGGCGGCCGTGGCCACGCCCCACAGGTGTAATTCTAAGAGGCTTGGGGAGGGACAGGTGGTGGCGTAGGGCTGAGTCTCTGGAGAGCACCAGGTGGGCAGGCCCGTACCAGGAACCCCCAGCTATTAGGCCCTGGGTGAGTGAGTGTCCACACCAGGTGCTGGCGTCAGGTGTTGCCTAGTAGGCCATCTTGGCTGCCCCCGGAGAAACTCCCCCTGGAAACAGGAACCCAAGGGGGGTTGCTCCACCAAGGAGCCATGCTGGGCTTGAGTGCATTTAAAGTCTGGTGATAGCAGGGACCCCGACATGCAGTGGTATTACATCTGAGAAAACAGGCCAGCCAGGTGCGGTGGCTCACTCCTGTAATCCCAGTACTTTGGGAGGCCGAGGCGGGCAGATCACCTGAGGTTGGGAGTTCAAGACCAGCCTGACTAACAGGAAGAAACTCCATCTCTACTAAAAATACAAAATTAGCTGGGGTGGTGGCACATGCCTGTAATCCCGGCTACTTAGGAGGCTGAGGCAGGAGGATCGCTTGAACCCAGGAGGCGGAGGTTGTGGTGAACCAAGATTGTGCCATTGCACTCCAGCCTGGGCAACAACAGCAAAACTCTGTCCCCCCCCCCAAAAAAAAAGAAAAAGAAATCTGAGGCCAAGGGGAGCAAGTGACGCCAGAGAAACTACAGGCTGTGTCCCAGGCACTCTACTCTCCAAACCCCCTCAAGTTCTCAAGGTGAAAAACCGGGATTGCCGAGAACCCCTGGGATCAGCACTGCACTCCACAGCTCCCCAATTCCCATGAAGCCACGATCAGAAGGGACTGAACAAGCAAGGCGCAGGAAAGACCCACACAGGCTTTGAGGCTGGCAATCCCAGGCTCGATCCCAGCTCTGTCTCCTGGGCACAAGAGTTAACACTTAGGAGTCTTCATTTCCTCATGTGAAAAATGGAAATAATAATAGCAGCTATCTCATGGGGATGTTGTGATTAAATGAGATAACGCATGTAATATGCCTAGCGCATAGTAAATACTCAAAAATAGGTCGAGTACAGTGGCTCTCACCTGTAATCCCAGCAGTTTGGGAGGCTGAGGTGGGTGGATCATTTGGGCAGGAGTTCAAGACCAGCCTGACCAACATGGTGAAAACCTGTCTCTACTAAAAATACAAAAAAAAAAAAAAAAAATTAGCCAGGTGCAGTGGCGCACGCCTGTAATCCCAGCTACTCAGAAGACTGAGACACGAGAATCACTTAAACCCAGAAGGAGGAGGTTGCAGTGAGCTGAGATCGCACCACTGACTGCACTCCAGCCTGGGTGACAGAGTGAGACTATCTCAAAAAAGAAAAAAAGAGTACCTATTGGCTGGTCCCAATGTAGTGAGTGATCTCAATTGATTATTCACAGTAAGTTATAGATCAAACTCCTTGTTCTACTATTTTCCCCCTTCTCACTACTGCATTTGACTAGTCTTTAAAAAAAAAACAGTAGCTATTATTACTCCAGCGGGTTCCCGTGAGTAGCCATGCCCCCTTCCACGTGGCCAGGACTAGGCTGCATTTGCAGATACTGTGTACCCTGGGTGCCTCCCGTGCCTCACCTTGCCCTGCCCTTCCATTCATCCTTTCACCATTCTCTGAAGCCTGCTGTGTGCCAGACCTGTGTGCAACTGGGGGGTGGGAGACCGGAGGTGAACCGGACCTGAGCCCTGCCCCAAAGAGGTCCCGCCAAGTAGAGTAGTAAGGGACAGGGACACCTCAAGATAGCACGAGCAGGGATAGGAGAGGCGAATGCACATGAACTGCATGGTAGAGTGCGCCTGAGCCCAAAAGGATAAGGCCCTGAGCCACTGAGGGGCAGGAAAGGGCATTTCAGCAAGGGGACGAGCAGTGCAAAGGCCTGGAGGGTTAAACAAACAAGTACAGTGCAGGGTCCAGTGCCCAAGCTGTGTCTCACTCTACCCCTCACCTCTCTCCTGCCCCCTGCCTGTGTTCTCTGGGATGTCTTGCCAGTGCTGAGCATTAGAGAAGGTGGACTCTCCACTCCAGGGAGGGGCAGCAGTCTCTCCCAAGACCCAGGGAGATGGTAGACCTGAGACGGGAAAGGAAGTCAGGTCCCCTCCATGGGGCTGTGTCCTGGCCTTGAGAGCCAAAGGCCCAGGCAGTCACAAGCAAACAGACACACAGACAGGTGGATCTAAAGCTAATCCTCCCTCCAAGACCTTACACAGCAGGATGCCAATATCCCTGCCCATGGGATATGTGGGGCACACAGATTATCCCAAAGTCCTAGGGACCCAGGAAATGATCTCTTCACTCAGAACCCTTCAGGTGACCACTGGGGAAACCTGGCTTCAGTTGGGCTCTGAAATATCCCACAGGCTGTGCTAACTTCTCCATACACTGCATTTCAGCAGATAGTTTTGTGACAGGAGTAACTGTTAAGCAAATCACCCTTTCCCAACAGAACTATATTCAAATGAAAGGAAGAGTTCCTGATGGGGTGGGGCACAAAGTGTCAAATCAATCACAGCCCTGAACAACAGCCCCAACCTCAATAACCATTACCATTGCTCGAAATCACTGACCATTCAGCACCCCGCAAAGGAGACAGGGGCACCTGGACCATGGACCCCACGGGGGCTGAAATTTAGCTCAGACCACCTCTGCCAGCTGTCAAGGGCACAGAGCTGCATCCTTTGCAGATATTGCCTCTGACCCTTCCAACACCCCAGAGGGAAGCATTACCCCCATTTTACAGATGCTGAAACTGAGGCCCAGGGAGGTACAATCCACACAGCTAACAGTAATGAAGCAGAGAACCAGAGTCCAGGTGTGACTGATCCTACAGTGTCAGGACTTTCTGCTACCTTCACCAAGGGGCAGGACTGGCCCAGCTAAAACAAAACACCCTGGCAACTGGAGGCTGCCTTAGTTGATGGTTATAATGCAGCGCTTTGCTGACCAGGGAGGCAGAACTCACAGATTCTTCCTCCAAACAAAGCTCCTGACCCAAGTTCCAGATTTTCCAGAACCCAGTGCTGGGGCTCCAAACCTGAAGCACCTGTCGCCTGCAGGCCCAGAGTTCATACAGCAGTGCTGGTCCATCTGTGTCAGACAGACCTCTGCCCTGCCATGTCCCAGGTGTGTGGCTTTGGCTTGGGCAAAGAACTCTGAGCCCCAGCATCTCATCTGTCAACAAGAGATAATCCTCTCCTCAGAGTGGTCCTGTAAGGATTAGATGAGACTGGTCCCTAAAGCCCTTGGCAGTAGCTGCCCCTCCTCCAGCCCCAGGCCCCAGCAACTTTCCCTGATTTCTCAAGCCCTGCCCTGGGGGAACACCTCCCACTAATCCCCAAAGGACAGGACATACAAGGACAACAAGGAACAAAGTTTAAAATAACAAAAATGCCAAGATCCCTCCACAGTGTGAGTGCACAGGGAGGGGGTGGGCGGCTCTCTCACACCCCACACAGATGCCCCCTCTACCCTCACAGCCCACAGCCAGGCCCCGCCCTCACCATGCTGGACCAGGAGAGGAGGCTCTGAGAGATGCAAAGCCTGGCCGGCAGCACACAGCAGGTCCGAGCCCCAGCGCCAGTGCCCCTCTGCCCTTTCTGCTCCTGCTTCTCCTCCCATGACCCACTCACCAGCTGCTGGCTTCAGGGCCCTCCACTCTGCCCTTCCCTGAGGCCCCCACAAGGCAAGCATCGGGCCAAGCTGATGGAGCATCTGCCCCTTGCCTCTGGGTTTCTGGGGCCCCCAAAATGAAGACCACCAAGACCCTTCACTTTACACTCCCCTTGCCCCCCCAAAAAAATACTAACAGCTGCTCCAGGGCACAGACCTGAGGGTTCAGGGGAAGAGGGGAAGGAGAGAGGTCTGCTCAGTGCTGTCATGAGGGGTGCTGAGGCACCTCCTCCTCCAGCACTACCCAGAATGCTTTCCCAGGACTTCCTCTCCCTGGCTCCCTTCCTATTATGTCTTCAATATGTCTTCAAACTTCAGACCAGCTGCCCCCTGTCTAGGCAGCCTGCCCTATCCCTAAACTCTCCAGAACGGGCTGGAGGCCACCCTTCCTCGTCTCCTAGACCCCCAGCAGCTCCCTCCTCAGCATGCATTGTCATACATTCATTTGCCTGCAATGCTGTGGCCCCTTGCTCATCTTGGCGTCCTCCATGGCTTGCAGGGGGCCTGGCCTACAGCAGGCGCTCAGTAAGGAGCTGTTCCTGAATGGAGGGATGGGCAGGTAAGCCAACAAACAGGTTGAGCCCGTGTGGGTTTCTCTGACTTTTAGAATGCTGGAGCCCTGGTCCGTGGCCCTCAGTGTATCTGTATAATTCAGAAGGAGGTGCAGCCATGAAAATCCCTGAACTGTTGTAGATCTCTATAACATGAGGACAACTACTATTACTACTTCCACCATCAGCCTCTTAAAAAGGGGTAAAGGGCTGGGAGGTGGAGGCATGAGGTGTCACAAATACCAAGAGACAGGTTCAGGGGAGATTCTGGGACTTGCTTTAAGATCTTTAACAGTCCTGACAGTCAAAGAAAAGTAAAGTAAAATTGTACTGAGGTACCAATTTATACTCAGTAAATTACCAAAAATATATAAAATACTCACTGCTTATGAGGTACTCACTGCTTATGAAGATACGGTAAAACTGTTGCACAGCTAGTGGCAGCAAAAATTGGTTCCATTATTCTAGAAAATAATTTGGCAAATACTTTTTAAATCATAAAAATGATTTAAAAAGAAATTTCTCTTTCTTTCTTTCCCTTCCTTCCTTGCTTGCCTGCTTGCTTCACTGCAGTGATCACAGTTCACTGTCCCAGTAGCTGGGACTACAGGTGTGCACCACCATGCCTGGCTAATTTTTGTATTTTTTGTAGAGATGGGGTTTTGTCATGTTGCCCAGGCTGGTCTCAAATTCCTGGGCTTAAGCGATCCTCCCACCTCAGCCTCTCAAAGTGCTGGGATTGCAGGTGTGAGCCACTGCACCCCACCAAAAATGTATTTTTCAATTCAGTTCCCAGAATCCGAGGACTACAAATTTGTACTCAGAAAAAAATATAAAATAAGAAAAAAAATTATGTTACAATATTCATGAGTACACTATTGAATTTGCAATTAGCAAATTATACTGGAGAACCACCTGAACACCACCACCAGTAGCCCCAGTTCGGGTAAGAGTGACACATCACCCTAATGATGACTGCACACCACAGAGGGTGGAGGGTTCCCCAGAGCAGGGGTGGCCACTGAGCTAGCTCTGCACCTTCAGAACCCAGACAGGCCTACAGGGAACAGCTGCCAGAAATATTCCTGCATTAGTAAGTCTGTAGCAATATGAGAAACTTCTACAGAGCAAGATTAAATAAAGAAAACAGGATACAAACTAGTACCTGTGACATGGTTTAAACTATGAACAAACTCTACACCTTTGAATGAGAGCTAGAAGGAACCAAGAAAAAGTTCTATTCAGGGAACTGAGGCTCCGGGTGATTTATCTTTATTTTTCTTTTTTGGATTCTCGTTACTAGTGCTACCATAACGTTTATACAAGAGATAAAAATCACCTTTTTAAAAGAATTATTTTTTTTGAGACAGAGTTTGGCTCTGTCGCCCAGGCTGGAGTGCAGTGACACTATCTCGGCTCACTGCAACCTCTGCCTCCCAGGCTCAAGGATTCTCGTACCTCAGTCACCTAAGTAGCTGGGATTACAGGTGTGCGCCACCGCGCCCGGCTAATTTTTGTATTTTTAGTAGAGATGGGGTTTCGCCATGTTGGCCAGAATGGTCTCGAACTCCTGGCCTCAAGTGATCCACCCACCTCAGCCTCCTTGTGATTACTGGCGTGAGCCACCACGCCCAGCCTTACTTTTTTTCTTCCTAATTAAAAGCATTGCCCAGAACCTCAAGTCCTTACTCCCCGGACCTGAAAGCTGGGACTCAGCTGAGTTGGGGCCTGAGACTGCACATCTGATGCTGAGTTAACCTGGGAACACTCTGTGTTGTCTGGCAGGGTTTGCAGGCACAGACAATGACAACTCTTTAGGTTCAAGGAAGGGACAAAGGGAAGCCAGAAATGCAGGTAGAGGGAGGGGCATCTAAGCTGGACCCTAAAAGATGACCAGGAGAGGAGACGGCACCCAGATGAAAGGGAGGGGGAAGGGGCTCCCCGCAGAGGTGATGGCCTGAGAACTAGAAACGGCCTGGACTGGTTGGGGGAAGGAGAGGAATCAATGCAGTGCCACCAGGTAACCCGGGTGAACAAAGACAAAAGTGGGAAATGGAGCTGTCCTTTAGGGACCTGTTCATTCATTCATCCGTTCTCAGCAAATGTGGATGGTGTGTGGCTCTGTGCCAGGCTCTGTGCTAGGAGGCTGGTATAATAAATTCACTGAATTCCATCCTCTCAACTACCTGGGAGGAGGGACAATTACACCCATTGGTAAACAGTGGCTCAGAAAAGTGAAGTGGAGGAACCAGGTTGGAACCCCCAGCGTGATCCAAAGTCCATCCCTGAGACTGTTCCCTGAGAACTAGGCTCTGTTCTGTTTAGGACCCAAGGAATCAGGTGGGCCAGCACCTGGCCAGAGGAGGACAATCCCTGACAAGTCCATGCTGGGAGCTGGGGCTTTTGAGGGTGTGTGTGGAGTTGGGGGGATGTTGGGGCTGGCTTGCCTAGAGCTGGCATGGGGGTTGGAAGGACACAGAGCACAGTGGTGTGGGCCCAATGCAGGCTCTGCTTGCCCCATCTTTGGACTCAGTATTCCCACCTGCAAAATGACCAGACAATCCCTATGGCCCTCTCCTGTGAAGCGAAGGGGATCTGGCAGCAGCTACCTCCAACTCTTCTTCTTCCCAAAAGTGGAACCCCCGAGACTGTAGTGGAGAGTAGAGATGTTACCATGTCTCATCCAGACAGAGCTCCCTGAGCAGACTGAGCTAGGCCTTCTCCGCTGCTCTCCATCCAGGGCTGAGTGACTCATCCCTGCTCTGCCTCTCCTCCTTCCCTCCCTGGTCCCCAGCAGCCTCCCTGGACCTCCACCCCCACCTCCACCTCCAGGCTCCAGAGCAGCAGGCCCAGCTCTGCAGCAGTGATGAACGTTGCAGAGGCTGGCCTCCTGCCCTGTACCTCTCCACTTCCATCCTGGGGGGCGAGGGGGAGCCAGGCAGAGAAGGGAGAGCTGAGAAAGGGAGGCAGAGAGTGGAGGGCCTAGAAGAAAACGGAAGGGGTAGGGGATGCCAGTGAGACAACACAGAGGCCAGGGCTGACTTCCAGACATCAAGACAGGCAAAGACAAAGAGGGAAAAAGCCTCCCAGGGCTTCCGGGATCACCAGTGGACTGATGCCCCCAGAGCTCTCCAGTAAAGTTCCAGGCTTCATCCCCAACAGCCTCCAGAGCACCGCACCCCGGGCAGCCTACAGATGTCTCCTGCTCCCCATGCTTAGCGCTGCCATAGCAGTCACGGTTCTCCCTGTGCCTGGCACTGCCATAGTGGGCATGGTTCTCCCTGTGCCCGGTGCTGCCATAGGGGGCATGGTTCTTCCTGTGCCTGGCACTGCCATAGTGGGCATGGTTCTCCCTGTACCCAGTGCTGCCATAGCCATAGTGGGCATGGTTCTCCCTGTGCCCGGTGCTGCCATAGTGGGCACAGTTCTCCCTGTGCCTGGCACTGCCATAGTGGGCATGGCTTTCCCTGTGCCCAGCACTGCCATAGTGGGCATGGCTCTCCCTGTGTCCTGCACTGCCATAGTGGGCACGGTTCTCCCTGTGCCTGGCACTACCATAGTGGGCATGGTTCTCCCTGTGCCTGGCACTACCATAGTGGGCATGGTTCTCCCTGTGCCTGGTGCTGCCATAGCCACAGTGGGCATGGCTCTCCCTGTGCCCAGTGCTGCCATAGTGGGCATGGTTCTCCCTGTGCCTGGCACTGCCATAGTGGGCATGGCTCTCCCTGTGCCCAGCACTGCCATAGTGGGCATGGCTCTCCCTGTGCCCAGCACTGCCATAGGGGGCACGGTTCTCCCTGTGCCCAGCACTGCCATAGTGGGCATGGCTCTCCCTGTGCCCAGCACTGCCATAGTGGGCATGGCTCTTCCTGTGCCCAGCGCTGCCATAGTGGGCACGGTTCTCCCTGTGCCCAGCACTGCCATAGGGGGCACGGTTCTCCCTGTGCCCAGCGCTGTCATAGTGGGCATGGTTCTCCCTGTGCCCAGTGCTGTCATAGTGGGCATGGTTCTCCCTGTGCCCAGCGCTGTCATAGTGGGCATGGTTCTGGACTTGTCCCTTATGCTCTTACTCCCAACCTCTAGCCAACTCTGCCCGTTGGATTTCACTCGGCCACGACCTTCCCAGCAGCCCCTCTTCACTGCCCAGACAGGCCTCACCATCCTTACTTGGACCCCTGTAGCCACATCCTCTTCTCTGGCCTCCTGACTTCCAGGCCAATCTGTCCTCTGTGGCCAGGGAGCTTTTTAAAACCCAGAGCTGGTAATGGCCCTTCCCAGCCTGAAAGCTTCTGCTGCCTGTCTGTCTGTCTATCTCTTTCTCTCTCTCTTTCTCTGCCATCAGGATAAAATCTAAACTCCAAAATGTCCTCCCCACCCTGGTTCTGCCTCTTCTCTTCCTCACTGTTATCCCTGAACCCCTGCCACAGGGGAGCCTACCTCCCTGACCAACTCACCAAGACTTTCTCAGCTTGCTGACTTATCCTGCTGGGCCCCCGAGGCCCCATCCAAACACCAGCTCCTGGAGAAGCGCCTGTACCGTCCCCCAACCATGCTGCCAGTCACTGGCCTCACTCAGCCTGAGTATATGTCTCTGTCCCCACACTGCTCACAAAAGGCTGTCACTGTCTCCATGTGTCTCCCCATGAGGCCTTGAGTCTCTTAAGAGTAGGACCCAGGTCTGATATCTCCAGGTGGCTGGCAGGATGGGTGGGAGGCATGAGAAGAGGTTTGTTGAATGAATAAACAACTGGGACAGGAAAATGACCAGTAGAAATATTAAGGACAGAATAACCTTAAGACACAGGAACAAAGTGACCAGTAGAGACATTAAGGACACTGCCAGTAACCATTAAGGGACAGGGGAACAGAGATGGATAGAAAACACGCCCCAAGGCCGGACGCGGTGGCTCACGCCTGTAATCCCAGCACTTTGGGAGGCCGAGGAGGGTGGATCACGAGGTCAGGGGATCGAGACCACGGTGAAACCCCATCTCTACTAAAAATACAAAAAATTAGCCAGGCGCGGTGGCAGGCGCCTGTAGTCCCAGCTACTCCGGAGGCTGAGGCAGGAAAATGGCGTGAACCCGGGAGGCGGAGCTTGCAGTGAGCCATGATAGCACCACTGCACTCCAGCCTGGGCGACAGAGCAAGACTCTGTCTCAAAAAAAAAAAAAAAAAAAAAAAAAAGAGAAAACACGCCCCAAAGGGAAGACCTTGAGACCTAGAGACAGGCTTGAGGCGGCTGTACCCCTCTTGGTGCCTCCCTCTATCCCCTCTGGCATGCTTGGACTGGCCTTGATGCCCTGGGGCCCCTGGAGGCAGGACAGGGGGCTTCAGAAGGGGAAACCATGGCACAGTCAGAGCTGAGCCAGGGGCGGGAGCTGCCAGGAGACAGCTGAGGAGACATAATTGGATCACAGACAACTCTGCTTCTGCAGTGAGGGGGTGTGACTCACACACACAGAGTAACGCCAGACACAGAAACACACACAGAGTCTCACACTCACAGGCACAGGCACACATACCTTCAACACAGATTGACTGACCCTGTCAGGCCCCTGTCCCGGGGCTGTCACGTGGGTAGGAAGGGGGAGATGGGAAACCCAGCACCTGCCCCCGAGGAGCTCAGTGTCTGCCAGACTAAGGGCCACATCATAAACACAGTCACCCACAATTCAGCTCCACACATGAAAGCCCCAACAGAATCCTCAATCCCTATCACATTATCTTGTCCTTATGCACAACCATCATCTGGTGTCTTATTTAGTTGTTTGCTTCTATTTTGCTTCAGGATGTAAAACCCATGACAGCAGGGTCTGATCTGTGTGGTTTGCCCCTAAATTCCTAGATACGACACAATCCTTGGAACATAGTATGTCCTCAATAAACATACTGAAGCAATGAATGAATGCATGCATGCATGCAAGTGGAGATACACAAGGGAACTCCATCCTTCTGGCTATCAGGCCTCTACCTCAAGACTCATCACCTCCCTGGCAAAGTACCAGGCCCCAGCCACTATGGCAGGGTCCAAAGATGGCAGGCAGGGGCAGGAGATGGTGGAGAGGATCTCAGGAAGCTGGGGGCAGATGGAGGTGGTAACACAAAACCCAAGGATGAGTAAATGGCTCAGGCACCAAAGGGGAGAGCAGAGGTGGCAGTCACCCCCTACTTCCCATTGGGCAGCAGGAGGCAGTATATATGTGCAGACATTTCTCACTGGCCCCAGGACATAGGATTCCAGAGAAGCATCAGAGGTGGCAAGTACCTGCCTTCAGGGAGCCCAGGCTGAGGGGCAGGAAGGCAATGGTTATGCTAAAGCCCCAGAGAACAGCTCCAGCTGCCCTGTGCCACCTGCCCCAGGCTCTCTTTAATGACAGGTGACAGGAATCTGCTGTGATTGGCATGGGACCCTCTGCTGCCCATACTTTTGAGTCTCCAGGGGCCCCAGGGCATCAAGGCCAGTCCAAGCATGCCAGAGGGGATGAAGGGAGGCACCAGGAGGGGTGGGGCTGTCTCAAGCCTGACACGTAGTCTGAGCTGCTTTCCCCGACCTGTTGCCAGAGTACCACCATGTGCCCAGTCAGGGGCAAAGGTGAGGGATCAGGGCTGAAATAAGGTTTCTATCCCCATCTATCGTCGGTGGCAACCAGGCACCCAGGCCAGGTCTCCTGCTCCTCGGGAACAAGCTGGAACAGCCCCGCAGAGGCCCCGGAGCCCCACAGAGCACAGGCCTCTGGGGTCATGGCATCCACAGCCCTGGCTCCAGGTGGCCCAGCCAGGCATGGAGATGCACGGGAAGAAAGAAAACCCATCTGTCTCCAGGACTCCCTTTCTCTCATCTCCTGAAACTTTAAAGACTCTCGGCTGGAAACTGAGCTGGGGCTCGTTAAAGTTTAAAAGCGGGAGCCTGGGGAGCTGGGTACGGAGGGCACAGAGCCAGCCTGGGGGCTGAGGGCTCCTCTAGTCCCAGCAGGGACACAGCCTGGAGGCACCCTCCACTCCACTCCGGCTCATAAGGGTTCCTCGGCCTGCTTAGCGCAGGCACTGAGGGGGCTGTACATCCATGCCGTCCTGCATCCCAGCCTGCACTACACTTCACAGTGCATGCATCGCAAAGAGTTATGCTATAACCATCACATCCCGTCCATGATCACTCCTAAGGCTCTCTGGATTCCATCCCTTGCTCCATTCCCCAAAACCTGGCTTTAAGGTGGGCCTTGGCACCTCTGCCCAGACAAATACAGCAGCAGCACCCTCTTACCAGCCTCCCTGTCTAAAACCCTCCCCTGGCACCCCAGAGCCTCTAAGACTCAAGGCATGGGGCCTCGGTCTAGCTCTCTAATCACCTCCAGCCCCCTGAGTTCTGAGCCCGCACTGAACCACCTCCCATTCTCCAAATGCACTACCGTGTGATCCACCTCTGGGCCTTTGCACAGCTGCTGCTCTGTATGGAATGCTCCCAACGCGATCAAACTTGTAATCTTCATTCCCTACCCAATTCCAAAAGGATCACCTGAACATTCCTCCTCTGTGGAGTTCCTTCCCTGACCCCCAAGGCTAATTCAGATGCCCTCTCTGGATTTCCAGAGCTCCTGTGACAAGTGTGTGTCTCAGCACCCAGCTGGAGGCTCTGAGGGCAGGGCTTGGATCTGATTGCCCTCTCCATCCCCCACCTCCAGCACAGGGCCAAGCAGAAAGAGGGTAACGATGGATGCTTGCTGAATGTGTGAATGAATGAAGTCTCTGAAGACAGGCAGGGCAGATAAGGAAGCTGAATCCCAGGCACAGACAACTTGCCCAGGGCCGCACAGACAACTTGCCCAGGGTCACACAGCCAGGACTCTGGATCCTGGTGCTCTTTCCCCAACATCCTCAACCCAACCCAGGCACCTCCTCCAGGAAGACTTCCCTAACACCTCCAGCCACCTCTGATCTTTCCCTTCTCTGAGCTCCTCCAACCCAAAATCTAGACACTGACTACCTGGGGTCATGCTCTCTGGGAGCCTGTTCCCTGAGGACAGCTCTGGAACTACTTCTTCCAGTTCCCCCCATGCCAAGTCAGAGCTGGAACCAGGCAGCTCAGGGCCTAACCCTGGATTCAGGATCCCCTTCTAGGGACCTCTCTGATGGCACAGACTGGCAAGACCTTAGCCACCATCCTCACTCTGTGTCCAGCAGGGCAGCCTCCCCTACCCTGGCCTAAGGTTAGGACAGCCTCTACAGACCACCTGCCCAGCAACTTCCTGTATGGGGAAACTGCGCCCCACAGCAGGCAGAGCCAAGCTAGAGCCTGAACTGACCCAGTCCAAGGCCCTAAAACTAGGCGAAGTCGTGTGCCTGCCACCGCCGATAAGAAGACTGACCCAGAAAGGTGAAATGACCCCCAAAGTCACATAGTGAGGACTGGACTCTTGCCCAGCTGGGTCTCCTCTCAGGCACCCTCCCACAATGACACAGCACAGGGAGACCCACGGGCCCAATCATGTTAATAACCCAGCCCAAGGGAGTGGCAAGATCTCAGCCTTGGCGAGTCAAGGACCTAGGTCCTGATCTAACTTCAGCCATGTCCGGTTGTTTGGCTCTGCACAAGTGAATTCCTGCCCTGAGCCTCAGTTTCCACATCTGCTTGGGATGTGGAGACCTGTCCCATACGTGGCCCTGACCTTCCCCATGACCCTTTTGAGTCCCAGAGACTGGTAAGAGTGGGAAAGGCCTTGGAGACCCCTGAGCCATCTGGCATTTCATAGGGTGAGAGGGTGAGGCGCTGAGGGGTCGCAAGCTGAGCACTGGCTTTGGTGTCTGGAACCCAGGTGGCCTGTGGTGTGGGGTAGGTGGACAGTGAGACAGGGCTAGGAGGGGCCGCCGGAGCTTTTCCCAAA
The DNA here is from genome assembly GCF_009828535.3 of Hylobates moloch. Lineage (NCBI taxonomy): Eukaryota > Metazoa > Chordata > Mammalia > Primates > Hylobatidae > Hylobates > Hylobates moloch. The sequence goes on from NW_026652286.1 coordinate 44,807,220, forward strand.
GGGGAAGGGGAGGAGCAGCAAGACAAGAAGTCAGAGGAGACAGGTCCCCACTGCCCAGCTTCCTGTGGCCAGCAGAGCCTCAGGCTCTCAGCCACACCCCCTCCCACACCTGCTCCAGGGCCAGGTCTCTCCTGTCATGGGCCCAGGCTCTTATCAGGCCTCATTCCTGCCCCCAGGGTGCCTGTGCAGTGGGTGGGAGGTCACCTGGAACTGTCTGTCCTCTCTCCACCAGGATCTGACGACCTCTGAGGAGATACGCAGGTCTCCCCTGCCTCTCACGTGGCAGGCCTCAGGAGAACAGAGCATGTGAGCATCCAGGCCAGGGCCTCACAGGCCACGTCCTCTGCTGTCTGCCTGCTCCTCGTCTCTCCCCCAGGGCCCCAGCCCAGGTGCTGAGTTCAGAGGCTCTTGGAGCCAAGAGGGCCCAATGGCACAGATGGGCAAGCAGCCCAGAGAGGGGCAGGAATGTGCCCAAGGTCACATGCAACAGCCAGGACTGGACCCCAGCTGGCCCTGGTTGAATGACTGACAGAAGCTCTTGGTCTCCCGTTTCTCACACCAATACAGGTGCCATGGGGAAGCTGACCTGGGCTTTGAGAGACCTGAGTTCAGGCTCCAAGCTGCCCCCTGCCTTGTACCCAGGATCCACATTCAGCATCTGTCCCTGGGACAGGGCCTGAACTCTCAGGAGGTGGCGTCTGCCTCCTCTCCAGTATTCAGAGCACAGTACAGCCCTGGGGCCAGGTCAGGCTGGAGGCCAGGAGGGAGGGAAGGGGTGGAGGTGGCCTCCAACAGCCCCTTTCTCTTTGTCCTGGCTCCAACTACTGGGCCTTGAGCCACAGTGGCTTCCAGGGACCTCTGGACCCAAGTAAGGGGAAGGGAGATGAGGAGGAGGAAATGAATCAGGTAGACAGCTAGGTGGAGTCCCACCCCCACTCTGGGATCAGGAGCACAGGGCATGTCCAGGGGGCAGCTGGCTTTCCCAGCTCTGGGGACAGGCCCAGAGCAGGCTGAGGCAGGAGAGGGGAGGGGGAAAGGGGGCAGAAGCTCAGCAAACACCTGCAGTTGAGTCCCAGCCTCCTGGAGTGACCCAGTCATCCCCAGGGATTCTGGCTCCAGACCTGCTGGGTGACCTTGGCAAGCCACTTTGTGGGCCTCGGCTTTCTCATCCATCAAACAAGAATAGGATGATGAGAACACCGTGTCCTCCAGGCCTTCAAAGAGTTATTGATGGGGTTAAAGGCCACAGTGTTGACTAAGATGCCAGCCCATGTGGAGAGGGGCAGGGGCTCTGGAGCCAGGCTGGCATGGGTTCCACTCTTGCCTCAGCTGTGGCATGACCTTAGGCAAATAACATTACCTCGCTCAGCCTCAGTTTCTTTGTTTGTTACATGGAGACAAGACTACACTGCCCCAGACTAGCCTCAGGGTAAATTAGATGAGGGGGAGAAATACTTGGCTCAGAGCAGGGCTCTCATTATCAGAAATGGGATTATCTGCGTGGAACCTGGGAGTCCTGGAATCTTGGGGATGGGAAGCTCACAGGCCTCTGATCATCTCTCCCAGAGCTCCAACTAGCTGTGCTGAGAGGATCAGGAGTGGGGAGCTGGCACCTTGGGGTGCCCATAATCAGGGTCCCAGCCTCCTTCCTGGGTCTGGGCTCTGCTCACCTCCTCTCCCCACCCTCTCTCCATTGTGGGGAGCAAAGCTGGGGAGGCACCCTGCAGGGAGAAGCAAGGCAGGAGGACTGCCAAGATGCTGTAGATCTGGGTTCCAGACCCAGCTCTGCTGAGACAGCTGTGTGACTCCAGGCAGGTCCCTGCCCCTCTCTGAGCCCCAATATCCTTGCCTGCATCCCAGGGGCAGAAGGGGTATGACATAGGGTTACCAAGGGCCCTTTAGCACCTCCAACATCTGTTCAGTCTCAAAGAAAAGAAGGGTAGGGTCCTGGCTGCCCGGGGTGTATGCCTGTTCAGAAGCCTACAACACCCCAGTTTTTCCAAGTCTCTGCCACCCACAAGGAAGGCCACCTGACAAGTCTCATCTGGCCACGAGTGGTCTGTTGCAATCAGCCTGGCCCCCAGACCCACCAATTCCAGGCCTGGGCTGGGCAGGGTTTATTCATTAACCAAGCCAGATGGAGGAGGTAGCTCCACCCTATTGACACAGAGGGTGGGAGTACTGACCTCAGTTCAGACCCCTCCTCCCCTGACTTTCTGGAGTGCCAGCTTGGTGGGGAAACTACACTTCTCCCCCTGTGTGCACTGCCCGCCTGAAGCCTTTCCCAGGTCACAGTCAGGCTCTCGTGAATTCCCTTCTCACCTTTCACTCAATTTGTTCCTTCATTCTTTCCTTCCTCCTCTCTTCCACCAATATCCCTGCTCTAACTGTTGGATGCTGGGGATGCAAAGAGGACAGGACCTGAGAGGCTGAAGCATGTGGATCACTTGAGGTCAGGAGTTTAAGACCAGCGTGGCCAATATGGTGAAACCCCATCTCTACTACAAATACAAAAATTAGCTGAGTGTGGTGGTATGCACCAGCAGTCCCAGCTACTCAGGAGGCTGAGGCAGGAGAATCACTTGAACCTGGGAGGTGGAGACTGCAGTGAGCTGAGATCTTGCTACTGCACTTCAGCCTGGGAGACAGAGTGAGGCTTCTCAAAAAAAAAAAACAAAAAAAAAAACGGATAGGAGACCTGTCCCTGCTCTCAGAGAACAACCAGCTGGGACATGCCAGCTGCCTTCCCCTTCCCTGCTCCTCAGGCTCAGACACAGGTCAAGGTCCTGAGGCCCTGGGCAGCAAATCCCAAAGTGGGAGACACACATGGAAACCCAGAGGGAAAGACAGTCAGATGGCCAAGGTGCAGACAGAGTCAGAGGGGAGAAGGGGAGGCAGAAAGTGAGAAGCAGATAATCGTGTGGGGATGGACAGAACTATATGTAAATGATTAAGACAAAGTGAGGCAGAAGGGTTCAGGGTCAAAGGGGAAAGGTCAGACATCTTAGGTCTTGGTAAGGGGCCAAGATACATGCCTGAACTAAGTCTGAGACTAGGTCCCAGGCAGAAGGGGAGGGTGGACTCCTCCACATTTCCAGGAGGATAGCAGAAGGGAGAAGGCAAGGAAGAGGGAGGCGAAGGGCACAGCCTACTGCCAGAGCCCATTTCAGGGGGACCTACCAGCCCTGGAAATGCAGCACCCACAGCAACATCAGATGTGTTGGGGGCAGCTATTGAGGCCCTTAAACCAGAGTCTTCACCAGCCCCTGCCCCATCTGGTCCCCTGGGGGAGGTCTGTTCCCAGGGTCCCAAATCCCAAGCCTGCCCTGCACGGCAAAGAGAGGAGAATTGTGGGGTTGGGAGGAGCAGGGGAGATGGCTGTGAGTGACTGATGTGTCTGCAGCTGCCCCCTATGTTGGCTTCCCTTGACCCCAGGCCCCTTCCTCCCCTAGCCCACCTGCAGCCTGGTTCTGTGCAAGGCAGGAGTATGGGAGCCCTGCCTTCAGGATCTGCCAGCCACAATCCTGAGTCCCTGCAGGAGGCTGAGGGAGCAGCCAGGGAGGGAGGGAAGGGAAAGAGCAAGAGCAGGGCATCAGGCAGGAAGGAACTGGGTCCTGGGCCAGGGTGCAGAAAGCGGGGAAGGAGACCCAGCACAGGCTGAGAACCAGGAATCAGGGAGAGAAGGGCCCAGTCTCCCACCTGGAGTAACTCAAGTCAGGAACCAGGTGCAGGCTTCCCTAGCAGAGGGGTCCCTGAGGGAGACCACTCTCCTAGAAGGGCCTGGCAGCAGCCCAGCTCCCTGGAACAGGCAGGGGCATGCAGAAGCCTGGGTTCCAGCTGAGAGAGGCAGGGTGAGTCACTCCTGCTTTCCAGGCCTCGGTTGGCCCATCTGTGGGATGGGGCTTGGCCCAGCAGACTGTGCCTCCTCCCGGTCCCTGGCAGGAGACTCTCTCTGGGCCCAGATACACAGCCAGGTGTCTAGCCCGGAGAGAGGACCAGGAGACTCCGGGAGAGAGGCAGTAAGGGTGCAGTGGAGGCTGCAGGTATAGCGGGCAACCCTACCTTGATCTTGTGCAGCGTCCGATCCATCTCCACAGCCTGCACCCAGACAGACACCCCAGCCTTGCTGTAGGTCAGGTTCCAGCCCACCTCAGCCTCACACTCTGACCGGAAGCTGCGAAAGTCTTGGTCATCGGGCACCTGGACACTCTCACGGCCCAGGACCGGCCGAGGCCCTTGGGGCTCTGTAGAGGCCGCCGGCTTCTCCATGGGGAGTGTGGGGAGGCCCAGGGCCCTGGTCCTAGTCCGGCTCTCCTGGGTCCTCCGCGGAGGCTCCGACAACGTCGACGCGGCTGCAGATGCTGACGCCACCTTCCTGGGACCTGAAAGACCGGTTTGGGGACGGGAATCAGTGCGCTGGGGGCGCGGGTGGGGCTGTTCGGGGTCCTGGCGGGTGGGGAGCTGGAGAGAGGTAGGGGCTGGCCCCAGGGAAGGGCGGACGGGCGCTGGACAGCCTCGGGGGCCCCCTCCCGAGGAGCGCCCCAGACCCCCTGGGGCCGGCGTGGGGACTGCGTATGGGACGCGGTGGCCAGTGGGCGCCCGTCGGGACCCAGGGACTGGCCGGGACCCGAGGGGAGGGACGGTGTGGTGGGGCCCGCGGAGCGACCTGCTCAACTAACTCGCAGCGACGCCAGGCGGGCGCGGGGCGGGTGGCGGGGCGGGAGGGGCGCTCTCCAGGCCGGGCTGCTCACCTGCGCCCGCCGCTCCGCCGGGGCCCGCCGGGGCCCGCTGGGGCCGGGGTGCGAGCGCCGCCGCCGCAGCTGCCCGGGAGACCCGGGGCCGCGCGGGGGCTCTGGGGGGAGGAGCAGTGGGTCCCGCCGCCCGGCCCCGCCCCGGGCCCCAGCCCCGCGCGCCCCTCCCGGCTAAGCTGGGGGCTCGGGGGCTAGGCGGCCGCGGCTCGGGATTTTCCAGGCTGCGGAGGTGAAGCTGACGGATCTCCGAGCCCCGCCCCGCCCCGCCCCGCAGGGTCCTAGCGCCCGCCCCCGCCGGCCCCGGGAAGGGACACGGCGCGCGAGGGGCAAGTCCCCAGCGGGGACCGGGGACGGGGTGAGGAGAGGCCAAGACAGAGTGGGCTCTGCGAGGAAGGGCCACGAGGTGCAAGAAGAGGAATTCTGGAAGTTAACTGTGAACCCCTTCTCTCCACCACCTCCCATACTCACAGGTACACACCTCTGCAACAACCTACAGTATTTACACACAGGCACGCTGTCCCCAGAACAACCCAGAGACGCCCCCACGCAATACCCCAGAGATCCAAAGATGGGCGCACACCCCCATGACAATCAAGAGACTAACTCGCAGGGATGACAGCCCCACAGCAGCTCAGAGATGCCCACAGCTTTCATCCCCCACCAAGCTAGAGGCACACCAAGCCTACACACACCCAACCCCATTCCCACTGGGCTGTGCAAACCCAGCAGGAAGCCGATCCAACCTACAAGGCTCAAGGTTCGCAAGCTGGCCAGATGTGGGCAAAATCTCCACTCCAGTCTCACTCCTACCTGGGAGCTTGAACCGGGACTCCCTCCAGCCCCACACTCTGGCCCTTGTACACACACACACACACACACACACACACGCACGCACACCTCCTGTGGACTAGACTAGGCTCTCAAGAGCATCTGGCCCAGGGCTCTGGGCTCTCTTACCTCCCCAGGCGGAGTTGGCCAGAACTCCATAGCTACCTGCACCAGCGCTCCTGCCATCCCTTCCAGCCAGGGAGGCTCCCCCCTGCCCCCTGGGTCCTAGTGCCAGCTCTTCCTCCATCTGCTCTGTGTGAGCTGAGGCCAGTAGCTCAACTTCTCTGAGGCCAGGCCAGGGTGAGTGTGGCAGTCTGTCGCAGTGACTGTGGTGAGCTCCCCTGGATGAGCAACTAACAGGGCCCAACAAGAACCTGCCATGGTCATCCTGAGCAGCACGCAGATCTCAGCCTCCTCCCACCTCCGTTCCTGTCTGTGCCCCCGCTGCCTCCTCCTCTCTGGTCCTTAGTTTTCCATTTCCAGAAAAGGGTATCAGAATGGATAACCCTAAGGTGCCTCCTAGCCTCACCAGCCTAGAGCTCTAGGATGGAACAGCTTTTCTTACATGTGCTAAGAAAAAAACGAGGAGTCGAGGATTTGTCATGGTGCTTCACAAATAGAGGTGTTTCTTCCTGAAGTGCTTAAAGCACCAAGATGTTTGTAAATTAGGCCACATTTCAAAAATGAGTGGGGGTGAGTGGGGAGCTATGATGGCAAGTGACCCTAAAGGGCATCCTGCAAAGTGAATCCTGGACAATGTGCTGCAGGTCCTCATGAGGCCTGTGTGAATGACCTTAGATCTCCAGGCCTCCCATCTGCAGTGTGGGAGGCACAGTCAGATAATCACCCCATCCCTTCTAAACCACACTCCTGAAAAGTGTCTGGGAATGAGTGGGTGGCAGGGGGCTGGCTCTGGGCTCAGGATGCCCAGGCTCTGATTCTCTGCTATCTACCTCCTCTGCCTCTAACTCTAGGCAGGTCACTGCCCCTCCCCAGGCCTCAGCAGTTTTACCTGATACCCACACTGCCTGGGTGGGACACTCAGGCAGTGTGGGTATCAGATAAAACCCAAAGGGGACCCCAGTAGAGCCAAAGCCTGCTTTGCTTTGTGAACTGTATCCTCTTGGATCTGCCACAAGGAAAAGAGGTGGCAGCACTGGCCTGGTGGCTCCTGCCTTTTTAGGGCCCTAATAAAACACACCTCACCAGATAGCAGGCACCAGGGCAGCAAACCTCTCATACCCATCATCCAGTCCAGGGTAAAAAAGACAAGGTCAGGAGGTAGCAGTGAGGGCAGACTGATAGAAGGACTTCCCCAACCTAGAGAGCTGCCAGAGAGATAAAAACCCAGGGAGGTGCAGATGGCAAGAACCAAACCATCACTCAGATCCAAACACAGAAAAACCAAGAATCTTTTGGATCTTGGGTCAGTAAAGGTGGGTGACCTGGCATCCAAGGGCTCAGGCAGCCAGACCCTGGGCTCATCCCCTGCGTCCTAGGTTTAGGCCAGGCTACCTCGCCGCAGGTGGGTAGAAGGGTATCACTTCATTCTACTCATCATTAATTTGCCCTTGCAAATGCCACCCCTCCCAGGAATTTCAGTATCTCTGGCTCTGGGTCTCATGAAAACCTCTCAAATGTGACAAAGCCCATTCATATCCTTCTCAAAACACCCCTAAGCAGCCAAGAAGGGCCCCATCTGCTCCAGAGCAGAAGAATGAGCCCAGGAGGGCTGGAGGGGCTCTGGGAGAGGAGTCTGGGGAGGACCCACAACCTAGCAGCACAAAGGGCCTGTGGAGCTGGGTTCAAATCCTGGCCCTCTGATTTCCTAGCTGTGTTACCAGAAGCCAGTGACAGGCCTTCTCTGAGCCCCAGTTTCCTCGTCTGGAATAATAATACCTATCCTCTGAGAATTGTGGCAGGGAAAAGAGTTGTATATGTGCCAGTTTCACCCCCAGATAAGTAACTAAAAATATAACTGGTGGGGGTGACTGGGGCAGGGAGGAATACACTGTCCAAAAATGCACGGTTCCAACAAAAAGTGTTAAGGTAACATCTTTCCATGATGGTTTGGCCAGTTTTGATTCTCATGGAAGATCAAACAATGGAAACAGTTTTGGCAAAGCATGACCCCTGCTCTGCCCACTGCAGTCCCCTGCCCCAGATCTGGTCCCCTCCACAGGAAGTGAATTGAGGTGTCTCTCTGAGCCCCCAGGCCAGAGTCCAGGTCTGGCTGCTCTCTGGGTCCCAGTTCCAGAATGGGGCATCACGGAGCAGGAGCCAGAGTGGGCATAGAAGGTGAGACTGTGTACGAGAAGGCGCTTGACAAACTGGGAAGCGGCGTGGGAATGTGAGGCATCATTACACAGGGCACTGGGCAGGCCTGGATCTCACACGTGCCCCTCGCAGACAGAGAAGTTGAGGTTGTGGGGGGCGCGGGGTACCCCTGCATCACACAGCAAGTCAGAAGCCCTAAGGGGACTCCAGTAACTCAGGATTGATCTAGACTCCTGGAACCGGGGAAGGGAGCACTTGGAAAGAGTCACACCAGACTTTTTGTTCACTACCACCTGATGGCTGTTGCGGGAGGGGTCAGGGCACCTGCCTGGAGCCAGCCACCCCATGACCTGGTCCCTAACACTCCCCTCAACTCTCCACAGCAGAACTAAAGATCCCTCAGACTAAGGGCATCTGGCCCCACCCCCTCCCTGTACAGATAGAGAAACAAAGATCCTACTAGCAGGGACAAAGCAGAAATAAGAATCTAGGGGCTGGGTGTGGTGGCCCACGCCTGTAATCCCAGCACTTGGGGAGGCCGATACGGGTGGATCATCTGAGGTCAGGAGTTCAAGACCAGCCTGGCCAACATGGTGAAGCCCCATCTCTACTAAAAATACAACAATTAGCCAGGTGTGGTGGCACATGCCTGGGAGCCTACTCGGGAGGCTGAGGCAGGAAAATCGCTTGAACCCGGGAGGCGGAGGTTGCAGTGAGCAGATATTGGGCCACTGCACTCCAGCCTGGCTGACAGGGCAAGGCTCTGTCTCAAAAAAAAAAAAAAAAAAGGAATAGGAATAAGAACCTAGGCCTCTCAGCTCCTAACCTGAGGCTCCTGCTCCTCCCACCCCCTATTACATACCACACCTTCCACTTGCCTGCCGGTGACCTTAACACAGTCACTGCCCTCTCTCAGCCTCAAGAGTCAGCCTCCCTCGGTGGCCCCCAACCTGCCCAGTGTCCTGGACAGTGAGGGGCCTGAAAGTCTAGCCTTGCTCCAGGATGCCCACCCCTACTCACCATCTAGTTAGACAGATGATGGCTGCCTTGATCTTCCCTCTGGGAGATGATAGGGTCCCACCCCTACCCCTTCTTCCCCCCCACCTCCTCAGGGGTAACCCTGCCTGCCAGTTTTGGTGGAGCAAATTCACAGGTTGTCCAGGGCAACAAGGCAGTATCCTGACACTGTTCTAGAAGATTAGGCAGTGACCTGTGTGATGTCACCAGGAAGCAGTGGCATGGAGGAGGGGTTCCAGAGACCCTCAGAAGGGTGCAGCAGGCCGGGCGCGGTGGCTCACACCTGTAATCCTGGTACTTAGAGAGGCCAAAGCAGGCAGACTGCCTGAGTCCAAGAGCTCAAGACCTGGCTGGGCAACATGGTGAAACTCCGTCTCTACTAAACATTAAAAAATTAGCTGGGCGTGGTGGTGCACACCTGAGGTCTCATCTACTCAGAAGGCTGAGGCAAGAGGATGGCTTGAGCCCGGGAGATCAAGGCTGCAGTGAGCTGAGATGGTGCCACAGCACTCCAGCCTGGGTGACAGAACAAGACTCTGTCTCCAGTTAAAAAAAAAAAAAAGAAAAAGGTTCAGCACCAAGAACTCTGAGGCCCCCAGGGCTGGCTTGGCCTTGACAGGGATGTGTTCTTCACAGTGGCGATAGGTGTTCCATCCCAGTCCCACCTGGAGCCGGATCTAAGTGTTTGCCCAGGGTGGGTCTCATACCTTGCTGGGCCTCACTGAGCAAACAGCTCACACCTGCCCTTAGGGAGCTGTTGGAGCCTCAGGGAGCCACACTGTAGTGCGCAGCCTCAAAGTCAGTGCAGGTCAGGGTCACCCCCACCTGCACTTCTCCTAATGTCCTGTCACAGTCCCACACAGAAACACTCCACCTTGGTATTACACAAGGCCAGACCTACACAGCTACACACTTGGTCATGCCAGGCCACACATGGCGCCAAAGTGGAGTTGCCAGATAAAATACAGGACGACAGCCAGGTGCAGTGGCTCACACCTGTAATCACACCTATAATTCCAGTGCTTTGAGATGCTAAGGTGGGAAGACTGCTTGAGGCCAGGAGTTTTGGGACCAGCTTAGGGAACATAGTGAGACGCCGTCTCTACAAAAAAATGTAAAACTTAGCTGGGCATGGTGGCACATGCTGGTAGTCCCAGCTACTAAGTAGGAGCCTGAGGTGAGAGGCTCACTTGAGCCCAGGAGTTCGAGGCTGCAGCGAGCTATGATTGTACTACTGCACTCTAGCCTGGGTGACAGAGAGAGACCCTGTGTCAGAAAAAAAAAAAAAAAAAAAAAGGAAATGGGACAACTGAGACACAGAGAGGCTAAGTAACTTGTTCTAGACCACACACCACTAAGTAAGCAGTTTCAACCCAGATGGCCTGGCTTCCTAGCCCAAGCCATTATACAAGACCACTGAGCAGGGAACTTTGTGGCATCTGTCCTGCTTCCTCTTCCATCCTTCTCCCCACCCCATCCTCTGATCACTGCACCTCTGAACCCTGGGAGCTGCCCTCTGGGCCTTGCAGGGGCCGTTGCCTCCCCTAGGCTCAGGGGAGGGAGAAGTCTAGCTGCAATCCCTACCGCCACCACCATACAGGACTTCAGAGTTGACAGAATCCCCAGCAGGCGGGGAGGCCTCTTTTTTTTTCATTTACTTTGAAATTACTTTAATTTAGAAATAGAAAACATCTTGAAAGGAAAAAAAGCCCACTTGACAGGAGAACAGGCCTAGAGAGGGCCAGAGGCTTGTCCCAGGTGGGCAGGGCCTGAAGCAGAACCAGGTGGATTCTCCTTCCGGAGGGTTCCCAGGCCCAGATGGCCACACCCCGCTCTGCCTGCTGGGTCCTCCCGCTCTTGATGTCTATTGGGCACTGGCGCCTGCAGGAACTCAGTTCGATTGCGGGGTCGATGTGTCCTTCCAAAAGCCCTGGCGTTTCCTGTCAGAGGCGCCTGATCCGTCTGCCTGACCCCAGGCCCTCCCTTCAGCTCTGTGCTCAGGCCGGGTGGGGGTGGGGGCATCGGTGTCTTGTGTCTTCAGGAAGGACAAGGTTGTCTAGGCCTTCCTCCACCAAGGTGGGCAAGAACTCCAGCCCTGGGACCACAGCTTCTTTTCTGGCAACCCACACAACTTCCTTCTTTTGGTTTCTTCTTCTTTTTTATCTCAAAGTTGAGATAAACTGACTCAGGACAGTTTCCACCTCCTGGAACTGGTGGGGCCTCTGGGGAGGGCTCAGGGTCACCCTTTGGGTGATGGGAGAGGTTGGGGGGGGCCAGCCCCAAAACATAGCCTAGACTGTTACTGTTCCTGAGGGAAGGGGCTCCTCTGGGAGGCTTTGTGGCCTGAGTGCTGTGGGCCTGCTTGGGGATCCTGGACCTACCCAGGGAGACAGCATGGCCTCAGGTATAGCTCAACTTCCATACCCAGGGACCATACGCTGGGACATCTAGGGTAGGGTCTTCTCTCGCTGGGCCTTATTTTCCTTATCTGTCTGATGGGGCTAACGGTCCCTGCCTGACCTTCTGCCAGAAGGGGTTGCGAAGGTGAGACCAAGTGTGAAAGGCACCTACTGTGGCCCAGTGCCCCTCCCTAGAGAGGGTGTGCAGAGCCGTGTGTGAGTGACAACCTACAGATCTCTGTGACCTCAGTGCTGGTGTGCGCATTCCCCAGGAGCACGAGTGACTGAGGCCTGTGTGGGAGCTGGGGTGTGACTGTGTGGCACTGCAAGGTTTCTCAATGTGGGTTAGGCAGTGCCTTGGGTGTAAGATTACCAGATTTAGCAAATATTTGGGATGTACTTATAGTAAAAATGTATTTGTTGCTTATCTGAAACTCAGCCTTTTTTTTTTTTTTTTTTTAGATGGCGTCTCACTCTGTTGCCCAGGCTGGAGTGCAGTGGCGCGATCTCGGCTCACCGCCACCTCCCAGATTCAAGTGAGTCTCTTGCCTCAGCCTCCCAAGTAGCTGGGACTACAGGCACGCACCACCAAGCCCGGCTAATTTTTGTATTTTTAGTAGAGACGAGGTTTCACTATGTTGGCCAGGCTGGTCTCAAACTCCTGACCTGATGATCTGCCTGCCTCAGCCTCCTAAAGTGCTGGGATTACAGGCGTGAGCCCCTGCTCCCAGCCCATTTTTTTTTAAAGATAGGATCTTGCTCTGTTGCCCAGGCTGGAGTACAGTGGTGCAATCATAACACATTGCAGCCTTGAAATCTGGGGCTCAAGTGGTCCTCTCTCCTCAGCCTCCTGAGTAGCTGGGACCACAGGTGTGCACTGCCACGCCCAACTAACTTTTTAATTTTCTGTAGAGATGGGGTCTCCCCAGGCTGGTCTCTAACTTCTGGCGTCAAGCAGTCCTCCTGCCTTGGCCTCCCAAAGTGCTGAGATTATAGGTGTGAGTCATTGTGTCTGGCCTCAGTTGTTCCGTCTAAGTTGGGTGGACTAATAGAATTTCTGTCATGACAATGAGGATGAAGTGAGTTAATCCCGTGGAGTGCTTAGCACAGTGCCTGGCACACAGTGAGTGCTCAATAAATGCCACAGCTACTATCAGTTCTCAGTTCCTGAGCTTCCTTCCCCAGGTCTGGCATCTGTCTCCGAGGCCTGGCCTCTGTCCTACATCTTTGTTCCTCAATCTGGAGGCAATGATTTCTTTCTCCAGAGTGGGGTTAACCTAGAGCCTGGAGGGTTGAGAGGGAAGAGAGGTAGCTGAAATGACATCTTGTCCCCCTCCCTCACCCCCAATCCAAGCAGAGCTGTGAAAGGCCTGGTGTCAATGGCATTTGCTCCTTGCATCCACACAGCCCCTCCTCAATGTCTGACAGCTGCATGCTGGGACAGCAGTGAGGCACAGGGGGTCTGGCCATGTCTAGCCAGAGGGCAGCATGGCACTGAGAGGTCCACATTCCAGGGACTGGCTCCCAGGACCGTGTGAGGACTGGTGTGGGCGGAATTCTCTAGGGGCTCTGTCTGAGAATGGGGCTGAAGGCTCTGCCCTGGGTCAAGTTCACCCTGAGTTCCAAACCCACACCTGGAACAGGCCTGCAGCAGGATCAGCTTCCATGGGCACTGCTGTCCGGGGACTCCTACCAACCACTGCTCCCTGCCGTGAGTCCCTGCTTGTCCTGGGTCAGCAGGTATCTCCCTAGGCTTCCCGGGGGAAGACTGCCTCTTTCAGCACCTTCTAAATTTAGGGCTTGGGCTCCGTGACTCACTCCTGAGCCTGCTTTGCTCCCCTCCTCCGGGAATGTGCTCCCACGGGATCTGCATCCTCTGCTGCCTCAGACTGATGAAGGCCCCACAATCCTGCAGCAGCCACACGCACACCAAGGAGAGCTCCCGGCCCCACTCACCCCAGGCCAGCCCTGGGCTTCTCCCGACCAGGTCGTGTACTCTCCTTCCCTTACCTCTCCATCTTCCCAACCCTCCCTCCAAACCACAGCCCACCCAGGTGGCTACATTGGGAGCTGGCTCCAAGCATGACTATGAGGGTAGTGGGGGGAGAGAGGTGGAATCAAGCCCTGCCCCCTCCAGTGTGGCTGTGGGCAGAGCCCTCACCTGAAGTCAGGAGGCTTGAGTTCTGGACCAGACTCATGCTTACCTCGCCGTGGGGCTCTCCGTGAGTTCTTGGCCTCTCTGGGATTCTCTTTCCTCCTCTATAAATAAGGAGTTTGAACCAGACTTCCATTAGGGAAGCTTGAAACAGAGCTGAAGTGAGCACAGGGCCACGCCTCCAACTACTAACAAGGTGGGCCAGAGGGGTATCTGATGTCAGGCCCTGTCTCCCACCCAGGCGCCCCTCTTCCCCCAGCCCCTGCTCCATGAGGGGAAATGAGGACCAAGAACCTGCTGTTAGCGTTCATGGACTTCTGCCGTGCAGGGAGGAAGCTCATGCACAACCCCACACCCTGAAAGGGCCAGAAAGAGCCCAGGATCTTGTTCTGGTCTGACTGTCCAGGGCTGTAATGTGTAGCTTTGAGTAAAAACCATCTTCACTCTTGGCCTCAGGTTGTGGGGAAGAGAATCATGTGCATGTGTAGGTGTAAACACTCGAGACATTTCTCCCCTGCCAGATTCCCAGAACTGGAGGAGGAGATGGGGACATGGGTCCTCCCTTGACTTCTAGAAATGCAGGCACCCAGGGCAGGGTGTGGAGGTATCTAGAGATGGTCAGACCTGGGGCTGCTGCTTCTCTGCCACTGCATGACTCTCGGAGAACCCCATCTGCGGCCTGCCTCGACCTGTGTTCACAAGTAACGACAGTAGCTAACAGTTACTGAATGCTTACCAGGGACCTGGTGCTGGTCTATGCACTTAACAGGTCTTAACACATTTAATTTATAGATAAACCTTGATAACAGGTCTTAACTCATTTAATTTATAGGTAAACCTTGAGACAGTCCCAAGGCTTAGCATCCCCACTTTACAGACAATTTGAGGCTCAGAGAGGGGCAGGGACTCACCCGGGGTCACAGTCTTAAGTCACAGGGAGGGCTGGTTAAAAGCCAGGTCTGAGGGCAATCCTGGCTTCTATTTGCTACCCCAAGGTAGTCCTTCTCGGAGTATACATTAGACACTAAATAAATGTTTGATGAAGATGTTTGACTACTGCCATGTAATGGAAAGATCCCTGTCGTAGTCCAGTTCTACCCTAACTCCTTGTGTGTCCTTAATAGGGTCCTTTTCTGGCCGGGTGTGGTGACTCATGCCCATAATCCCAGCCCTCTGGGAGGCCGCGAATGGATCACCTGAGGTCAGGAGTTTGAGACCAGCCTGGCCAACATGGTGAAACCGTGTCTCTACTAAAAATACAAAAAATTAGCCAGGCATGGTAGTGAGCACCTGTAATCCCAGCTACTTGGCAGTCTGAGGCAGGAGAATTGCTTAAACCCAGGAGGCAGAGGTTGCAGTGAGCCAAGATCGCACCCTTGCACTCCAGCCTGGGCAACAAGAGTGAAACTCCGTCTCAAAAAAAAAAAAAGAGTCCTTTCCTTCTTTAGCCTCAGTTTCTCTGGCTGAAAAACAGAAATGATAAGTGAAGGCCCAGATAATTAAATGCTTGGAGGTGAATCCAAGATCCACCTCCAGATAATTCCATCGAATTATCTTGGATATCTTTTTGTTTTTGTTTTTTTGTTTTGTTTTGTTTTGTTTTGAGACAGAGTTTCGTTCTTGTTGCCCAGGCTGGAGTGCAATGGCACCATCTCGGCCCATGACAACCTCCGCCTCCTGGGTTCAAGCGATTCTTCTGCCTCAGCCTCCTGAGTAGCTGGGACTACAGGCATGCACCACCACACACCCGGCTAATTTTTTTTTTTTTTGTGTCACCCAGGCTGGAGTGCAGTGGCGCCATCTCGGCTCACCGCAAGCTCCGCCTCCCGGGTTCATGCCATTCTCCTGTCCCAGCCTCCTGAGTAGCTACTCCCAACCTCAGGTGATCCGCTCGCCTCAGCCTCCCAAAGTGCTGAGATTACAGGCGTGAACCACTGTGTCTGGCCTATCTGGGATATCTTGAAGGATCTTGGATTTCTATTTCTACGTATATCTGCCTTTCATGACTTGCCTGGGGAGGCCCAATCTGTAACGAGACCTCAGGGTCTCCCAGCCCTTCTCCCAACCTACCCCCAAAACCTCTAAGAGCACTCTAGAGAGAATCAGCTGCATACAGCCCAGCTCCACTGCTCCAAGGGACAGAGAAAAGTCCCCTTCCCTGGGGGTAGCTGCATGATCCTGCAGGTGCCATGGTGTGCCTAGGTGCCACCTAGCTTCACCTGGCTGGGGAGTGGCTCCTACGACCTCAGCTCAATGCGCATCACTTCCCCTTCTCATCACCCAGGCCAGCCCAGGTATCACCTTCAGCTCTACTGCCCCCAGATGGAGTCACCTGAGTACCCAATTCCTCCCAAGCTCAGAAACAGGGTCCACTGCCTTCCCACTCCTTTCCATTCAGAGTCTGTCCCCTTAGTGCTGCCCCCTCATCTGTCACACCTGGGCTCTTTCCCTTACCTGGGCCACTGACCTGAGAAGCAGGGTCTGTACAGCTCCAGCAACACTCTCCTCTTCCTCCAGAATTCTCCAGATCCTCCTCAGCTTCTTGCCTCTGGTGGTCATCTCGACACAGCAGGGTCTTCCTCCATCAGGCCAAGGTGGGGGTAGGAGAAGAATTGGGAACAGGGACTCCCCTAGGTTCTCAGGGTACAGTCAGTCAATCTAAGCCTGTATCCAACAAAGACACTGACCCCTAGGGTACAAGGAAGGGCTCCAGGCCCAAAGGCAGGAGGATTAGGCTTTAGCTCTTGCTCATAGCCTGCTGAGACCTGGGGCAAGCCCCTGTCCCTCTTGGGGCCCTCAGGTTTGCAATTTGCAGAATGAGGAAATGAGTTCCTCAATCTACAATCACCCGACTATAATAATATTTTGCCTTTATATACTGCGTGGGTAAATTCCTGAAAGTAAACTAAGCTGTTTTCACCCCTGGATCTCATTTGATCTTCCCAGCAGCCTGTTCGCATTTACAAATGAGAAAGCTCAGGTCCCTAAGGGAACAAAATTACCCAAAGTCACACAGCAAGCTGGAAGCAGAGCCTGGGTGCAGTCCTTGAATCCTGATCCTTCCCTGGTCCTTTACTTTCTATGATGCTGGGAATCTGCCTGACTTCCTCTAACCTGTTGTCCTATTTGTAAAAGGACTGTAAAGCTGTCCCATTTGTAAAAGGACTGTTGTGAGGACTGAATTAGGAGAGGCTATGAAGAGGGTCATTCCTTGTGAATCATAAAAGAAAGGACCACAGAACGATGACTGGACCGTTAGGTTACTATTTATTACGGTTATCTTTGCTAAGGCGCCCCCACGTGTCGATCCCGAGACTCTCGGCTTGCGCAGGCGCTCTTTGGTGTTTACAGAGGCCGCGAAGCCCCGCGTTTGCGCGTGCGCTTCCGGCCAGGACGGCCCAGAGGTCCCTGACTAGGGGCGGACTAGGGGCAGCTTTGCCTCGCGCCCCCTAGTGGTTGTCGCCGCTCTGTCACCACGGCTCCCGGGGCCTCTGTCGGCTCCACTTTGGTTGAGACGTCTCCACAGCCCAACAACGGCGGCGATCTGAGGAGAGGCAGGAGAAAATACGGCGCGCTCGGCATCGCCCTTCTGACTGGGGACTCCAGCATCTCAGTCACCGCTTCACCAAGCCCCAGGTGCAGGTTCTGGCATCCATCACGGCAAACTGGAGACCGCGGTGAATTCCACCGGAATGGCGCGCGCATTGCCACATGGGAACTGTAGTTCTCGGCTAGGACCTTTCTGGGGCTGGGCCGCTGGAAAAACTACATTTCTCAGGAGCTCAAGAGTCAGGCTGACAGAAAGGGGGCCCGCGGCATGTTGGGAGATGGAGTTTGGGGGTTCCTGCTAGCAGGGAAACAGTGAAGCAATGGAGCCAAGTGTTCTGAGCCTGGGCCTGTGGGTTTGAGTTGGGCAGGAGTTACACAGTAGCTCTTATAAGAGCGGAGTAGCATTGTTGCGGCTTTTAGAAAGAATACTACTTATTAGTGGTGTGATCTGAGCGATCAAGACAAATGCCCCTTTATCTTTTTTATTTAATTATTTTTTGAGACAGGGTCTCTGTCTGTCAGGCTGGAGTGCAGTGGCCCCAGAACTGCTGGCCTCCCGCCTCACCCTCCCAAAGTGCTGGGATTATAGGCATGAGCCATCAGGCCTAGCCAGATGCCCTTTTATCAACTACGATGGACCTTAAGGTTAAGGTTAAGGAAACAAACGTTGCCTACCTCAGGGCTCAGCTGGCATGGCAACTTCTTAAATTTCTACTGCTGCCAGAAAAACCACACTCTTACTAACCCCCTAGCAATAGGAGCTATCAGGCAAATTGTCAGACTCTTCTTTACTGGGATTTACAACTCAGACCACTACAAGCTGATCGACAGAGGACAGGCCTTACAAACATTCTTTCCTGATAAGTAACTGCAGACCTCAAGCCAGTTTCAGCAAGCTCATAGAGACTGCACGCAATCTGTGTTTGTGTCCTATAGGTCACCTTTTGATGCAAAGAACCAAATTCCACCTCATTTTAATGCAAAAACCCCATCCCAAAGTGAACATGGAATGTATGTTACAGGTGTTTACCCATTGCGCATGCACTCACGTCCCCTCATAAATATGTATAGCTTTTCCCCCAAACCTGCTGAATATGTATGATTGTTGTGAAATACAGACCCTGTGAGTCATAAAAACCAGCCTAGGCTGGACGTGGTGGCTCATGCCTGTAATCCCAGCACTTTGGGAGGCCAAGGCGGGCGGATCACGAGGTCAGAAGATCGAGACCATCCTGGCTAACATGGTGAAACCCCGTCTCTACTAAAAATACAAAAAAATTAGCCTGGTGTGGTGGCGGGTGCCTGTAGTCCCAGCTACTCGGGAGGCTGAGGCAGGAGAATGGCATGAACCCGGGAGGTGGAGGTTGCAGTGAGCCGAGATCGCACCACTGCATTCCAGCCTGGGCGACTGAGCGAGACTCCGTCTCAAAAAAAAAAAAACCAGTCTGCCTTTTCCCTATACAGAGACAGCACCTTTGGTACATGCAGGAGAGTGTCTCTTCTCAGTTTGCAAACTGATGTCGCTAATGAAACTGCCCTTTACTATTTAGGCATCCTGGTGTTCTAGAGGGCAACAGTCTGCACCTCTCACAGGGCTTCCTCTTCCATCACTCCTCAGAGACTGTATTCACAGGGGTCGCCTGTGTGTGAGATGCTGTTTGTCTCTTTTGGGGGGAGGGCGGGGGCTCTTCGTTTGTGGGGTTTTTTGTTTTGTTTTTGTTTTTTTTTGAGACGGAGACTCGCTCTGTCACCCAGGCTGGAGTGCGGTGGTGCGATCTGGGCTCACTGCCAGCTCCACCTCCTGGGTTCACGCCATTCTCCTGCCTCAGCCTCCCGAGTAGCTGGGTCTACAGGCACCTGCCACCACGCCGGGCTAATTTTTTTATTTTTTTAAATTTTTTTTAGTAGAGATGGGGTTTCACCATGTTAGCCAGGATGGTCTCTATCTCCTGACCTTGTGATCTGCCCGCCTTGGCCTCCCAAAGTGCTGGGATTACAGGCGTGAGCCACCGTGCCCGGCCTTGTTTTTGTTTTTTTGAGACAGGGTCTCGTTCTGTCACCCAGGCTGGAGGCAAGACCATTGTTCACTGCAGCCTGGACCTCCTGAGCTCAATCTATTCTCCCACCTCAACCTCCTGAGTAGCTGTGATTATAGGCACACACCACTACACCTGGCTAATTTTTTTTTTCAATTCTAACTTTAATAATGTTTTGCCTTTTTTTGTTGTTTTTTTTTTAGATGGAGTATTATTCTGTCACCCTGGCTGGAGTGCAGTGGCACGATCTTGGCTCACTGCAACCTCCACCTCCCGGGTTCAAGTGATTCTTCTACTTCAGCCTCCCAAGTAGCTGGGATTACAGGCGCACACCAAAACGCCCAGCTAATTTTTTTTTTTTTTTTTTTGAGAGGGTGTCTTGCTCTGTTGCTCAGGCTGGAGTGCAGTGTCATGATCTTGGCTCACTGCAACCTCTGCTTCCTGGGTTCAAGAGATTCTCCCGCCTCAGCCTCCTGAGTAGCTGGGATTACAGGCGCTTGCTACCAGCAATTTTTTTTTTTTTTGTATTTTTTTAGAGATGGGGTTTCACGCTGTTGGTCAGGCTGGTCTTGAACTCCTGACCTCGTGATCCGCCCACTTCGGCCTCCCAAAGTGCTGGGATTACAGGCATGAGCCATCATGCCTGGACTAATTTTTGTATTTTTAGTAGAGACAGCGTTTCACCATGGTGGCCAGACTGGTCTCAAACTCCTGACCTCAGGTGATCCCCCTGCCTTGGCCTCCCAAAGTGCTGGGATTACAGGTATGAGCCACCGCGCCAGCCTAATTTTTTGTAATTTTTGTAGAGACAGGGTTACGCCATGTTGCCCAGGCTGGTCTCAAACTCTTGAGTTCAAGGGATCCTCCTGCCTTGGCTCCCAAAGTGCTGGGATTACAGGCATGAGCCACCCCACCTGACCTCAAACTCCTCTTTGGAAAAAAAGTATGGGCCACAGATTCTACCATGGCTATTGTCTCTTTCCCAGGTTTGTCCTCAACCATGGCAAAATAAATCTCTAAACTGATAGAGACCTGTCTCAGGTACTTTTTGGTTTACGAAATTGTATTAATAGGCCGGGCGCAGTGGCTCATGCTTGTAATCCCAACACTTTCGGAGGCCAAGGCATGGGGATCTCTCGAGGCCAGGAGTTCGAGACCAGCCTGGCCAACATTCTGAAAACCTGTCTCTACCAAAAATACAAAAATTAGTCAGGCATGGTGGTGCACACTTGTAATCCCAGCTACTTAGGAGGCTGAGGCAGGAGAATCGCTTGAGCCTGGGAGGTGGAGTTTGCAGTGAGCTGAAATTGTGCCACTGCACTCTGGCCTGGGCAACAGAGTGAGACTCTGTCTCAAAAAAAAAAAAAAATTTAAAAAATTATATGGATAAGAATGAGGCCGGGTGCTGTGGCTCATGCCTGTAATCCCAGCACTTTGGGGAGGCTGAGATGGGCAGGTCACTTGAGGTCAGGAGTTTGAGACCACCAGCCTAGCCAACATAGCGAAACCCTATCTCTACTAAAAATACAAAAATTAGCTGGGCATGGTGGCACATGCCTATAGTCCCAGCTACTCGAGGCTGAGGCAGGAGAATCTCTTGAACCTGGGAGACAGAGGTTGCAGTGAGCTGAGATCGTGCCACTGCACTCCAGCCTTGGTGGCAGAGTGAAACTCCATCTCAAAAAAAAAAAAAAAAAAAAAAAAAGACAAGAAAAAAGAAAAAGAAAAACTCTTGCCTGGAAGATCTAAGTCACTAAATGGACAGGGTTTATAATGCAGGTACAGAGATCCAGGTAAGGAAGTTTTGAACACAATATTCCATATCTATCTTATTTTTTCCAAAGAAACAGGACTGTAGGTCCTGTGGCAGGCAGTCCAGAACTGATGCCAGCCCCTTTATACACAGCTCTGCTTTGCTTTGAGCCTATCAAAATATTGCTTCATTTAAATTTCACCTCATCTCCAACCCCTCCCAAACCCTGTAAAACTATCTTCCTTTGTGCTTAGTGGGACATTCCTCGGTTTCTCCAGTATGCTGTCTGTCTCATTACAAGGGGACAAGAAACCTGACTTCATCAAACCATGGGTTTGTCCCTTGGTGGTCTTGGATGATTGGGCTAGGATAGCCTGAAATACTGGTGTCCAGCCGGGCGTGGTGGCTCACGCCTGTAATCCCAGCATTTTGGGAGGCCAAGGTGGGCGCGGATCACGAGGTCCGGAGATCAAGACCATCCTGGCTAACATGGTGAAACCCCATCTCTACTAGAAATACAAAAAAATTAGCCAGGCGTGGTGGCGGGCGCCTGTAGTCCCAGCTACTCGGGAGGCTGAGGCAGGAGAATGGTGTGAACCCAGGAGGCAGAACTTGCAGTGAGCTCAGATCACACCACTGCACTCCAGCCTGGGTGACAGAGCGAAACTCCATCTCAAAAAAAAAGACTAACACAGCTACAGCTGAACCCACTTTCCCCATACCATGGATGTTTTTAACCATTTCAGACTTTAAACTCTTCAGTTTATTTTTTACCTTTAGTAGAGATGGGGTTTTGCCATGTTGCCCTCCCAAACTGTTGGTATTGCAAGCATGAACCACCTCAACCGGCCATATTCTGTTTCTATTATAAATGATGGGATTAAACGTTCAGACTGCTGTTTGCAAACAGTTTACACAAATGACACCTTTAAGGGCAGGTTGGCTTTCTTCTCAGTATATGAAAAACCGAATGAGATATAATCATCAGGTCTACTTTTTTTTTCCTTCCAGCTGTGGTTTTGCAGCCTTAGTGACATCTGGATATGAGTTTTGAGCAGGTAAGTGCAAGAATCTGGTAACAATCAGCTTGAGGCAAATTTGCAGGTTTATTTTTATGCTTCTTTTTAATTAGTTATTTATGTCCATAACCAATAGGCCACTAAAGATGATAATTAACCAATATATTAATAGAATTAAAAACTAAACAGGCCAGGTGTGGTGGCTCACGCCTGTAATCCCAACACTTTGGGAGGCCAAGGCAGGAGGATCACTTGAGCCCGGGAGGTCAAGGCTACAGTGAGCTATGACCACACCACTGCACTCGATCCTGGGTGACAGACAGAGACCCTGTCTCAATTAAAAAAGAAAAAGAAGGCCTGGCTCACACCTGTAATCCCAGCACTTTGGGAGGCCAAGGCGGGTGGATCACAAGGTCAGGAGATCGAGACCATCCTGGCCAACATGGTGAAACCCCGTCTCTAATAAAAATACAAAAATTAGCTGGGCATGGTGGTGTGCGCCTGTAATCCCAGCTTCTCGGGAGGCTGAGGCAGGAGAATTGCTTGAACCTGGGAGGCAGAGGTTGCAGTGAGCTGAGATCGCACCACAGCACTCCAGCCAGCCTGGGTGACAGAGCGAGACTCCGTCTCAAAAAAAAAAAAAAGAAAAATAAAGAAAAAGAAACAGAATATAACATTAGAAACAAAAATAAACCTGTTGGGTTTTAAGAAGTATTATGAAGTATTTCAGACATATACTTCCAATGTCAGGACACATAGATCCAGCTCCTTCTTTGAATTTCATCGGATTCTGTCTTATGAATGTACCACGGTATCTGTAACCATTCATCCTGTTGCACACTGGAGTGCGACTGCTGGGTCCAAGGATGTGCATATATATCAGTGTGTAGATGGCCAAATTGTCCTAAGAGATTAAACCAATTTACACTCCCACCAGCAACGAACAATGGACCCCCTTTCCCCCACGCTCTCACCAACTCTGAATATAGCCATGCATCACTTAACAACCAGGATACGCTCTGAGAAATGCATCGTTAGGTGATTTCATCCTTGTGTGAACATCATAGTGTACTTACACAAACGGAGGGTATAGCCCACCACATACACCTTGGCTATATGATATAACCTTTTGCTCCCAGGCTATAAACCTGTACAGCAATGTACTACACTGAATACTGTAGGCAACTGTAACACAATAGTTTGTATTTGTGTATCTTAACATAGAAAAGGTATAGTAAAAATACAGTCTTATAATCTTATGGGACTGCTGTCTTATCTGCAGTCTGTTGACTAAAACATCCTTATGCAGTGCATGACTGTATCTTGCAATGTCTTAACGTTTGCCAATATGATGAGTAAAAAAATGACTCCTCATTTGTACTTTAACTTACATTATAATTTTTTGTGGATAACTTTTATTTTCCTTTCTTTTTTGGGGGGCATGCAAGATCAGTGAGTTTTCTTTCTCTTCTGATGATGAAAGCCATTGCTCATTTTTACATTGGGTTTTCAGTTTGGTTGATTTGTAGATGTTCTATCTTCTGGATTTTACTACTTTTTGTTTTTGTTTTTGTTTTTTGAGACAGTCTCGCTCTTGTCGCCCAGGCTGGAGTGCAGTGGAGCGATCTTGGCTCACTGCAACCTTTGCCTCCTGGATTTAAGCAATTCTCCTGCCTCAGCCTCCCGAGTAGCTGGGATTACAGGAGCGCACCAACACGCCCGGCTAATTTTGTATTTTTAGTAGGGATGGGGTTTCACCATGTTGGCCAGGTTGGTCTTGAATTCCTGACTTCAGGTGATCCACCCACCTGGGCCTCCCAAAGTGCTGGGATTACAGGTGTCAGCCACCGTGCCCGGCCTACTTTTTGTTTGTTTTTTGTTTTTGTTTTGAGATGCAGTCTCCCGCTGTTGCCCAGGCTGGAGTGCAGTGGTGAGATCTCAGCTCACTGCAACTTCCGCCTCCTGAGTTCAAGTGATTCTCCTGACTCAGCCTCCCAAGTAGCTGGGACTACAGGCATGTGCCACCATGCCCGACTAATTTTTGTATTTTTAGTAGAGACGGGCTTTCACCATGTTGGCCAGGCTGGTCTCGAACTCCTGACCTCAGGCGATCCACCTGCCTCAGCCTCCCAAAGTGTTGGAATAACAGGCATGAGCCACCGAGCCTGGCTATTCTGTATATTTTATATAAGTGGATTTATAAATCTGTCCTTTTATGTCTAACTTATTTCACTTAGCATGTTTTTAAGTTTCATCCATGTTGTAGTATGTATCAGAATTTCATTCTTTTTTATGGCTGGATAATATTCTATGTATACACTAATTTTGCTTATCAATTCATCTGTTGATGGACACTTACAATGTTTCCACCTTTTGGATATTGTGAATAATGCTGCTATGAACATGGGTGTATGTCTTACTCTGATTCCTGAGGCTAGGTAATTTATAAAGAAAAGAGGTTTATTTGATTCATAGTTCTGCAGGTTGTACAAGAAGCATGCCACTAGCATCTGCTTCTGGTGAGGCCTCAGGCTGCTTTCACTCACTGTGGATGGTGAAGGGGGACCAGGGTGTGCAGAGATCACATGACAAGAGGGGAAGCAAGAGTGAGATGGGAGGGCCAGGCCCTTTTTTTGTATTTTTCTGAGACAGAGTCTCCCTCTGTCACCCAGGCTGGAGTACAGTAGCGTAATCTTGGCTCACTGCAACCTCCACCTCCTGGGTTCAAGCGATTCTCATGCCTCAGCCTCCCAAGTAGCTGGGACTACATGCACTCGCCACCACACCTGGCGGATTTATTTATTTATTTTTTTGTATTTTTAGTAGAAATGCAGTTTCACCATGTTGGCCAGGCTGGTCTCGAACTCCTGACCTCAAGTGATCCGCCCACCTCAGCCTCCCAAAGTGCTGGGATTGCAGGAGTGAGCCACTGCTCTGGGCCTCCAGGCCCTTTTTAAACAATCAGTTATCTGGGAACTGATAAAGTAAGAACTCATCACTCCTGCCCACCCAGGGAGGACATTATGTCTTCATAAGGTTTCTGCCCCCATGACCCAAGCACCTCCCATTAGGCCTCTCCAACAGTGGGGATCCACTTTCAACATGAGACAAACATCCAAACTATAGTAGCATACAAATATCTGTTCAAGTCCCTGCTTTTGATTCTTTTGATCTTGTGGATATGAACCCAGGAATGGAATTGCTGGATCATTTGATGGTTGTACGTTTAACCTTTCGAGAAACTTCCAAACTATTTTCCACATCAGCTGCAACACCAGCCATTCCCACCAGCAATGCATAAGGGTTCTATTTTCTCCACTTCCTCCCTGACACTGTTATTTTATTTTTAAAAAATTACAGCCATCTCAGCAGATAATAAAGTGCTATCTCATTGTGGTTTTTTATTTGCACTTCCCTACTGATGATGTTGAGCAATTTTTCACATGCTTATTGGCCATTTGTATATTTTCTTTGAAGATATGTCTATTTATTTATTTTTGAGACAGTGTCTCAATCCATCGCCCAGGCTGGAGTGCAGTGGTGTGATTGCTGCTCACTGCAACCTCTGCCTCCCGGGTTCAAGCGATTCTCCTGCCTCAGCCTCCTAAGTAGCTGGGACTACAGGCAAGTGCCACCACACCCAGCTAATTTTTGTATTTT
Source organism: Hylobates moloch (assembly GCF_009828535.3). Taxonomy (NCBI): domain Eukaryota; kingdom Metazoa; phylum Chordata; class Mammalia; order Primates; family Hylobatidae; genus Hylobates; species Hylobates moloch. The sequence goes on from NW_026652286.1 coordinate 44,832,664, forward strand.
TAGTAGATATGGGGTTTCACTATGTTGGCCAAGCTGGTCTTGAGCTCCTGCCCTCAGGTGATCTGCCCGCCTCAGCCTCCCAAAGTGCTGGGATTACAGGCATGAACCACTATACCCAGCCAAAAAATAGCTACATTTTTTATTTCAAAACTTCTAAGCATTGGACCATGAAAACTGTTTGGTTTTTCCTTTTTGATACACAGCAACAGCAATTTATTTACTGATTACCTATTCAGTTGGTGCCAGGCCCGGTTCTAGATGCTGAAGACAGAGCCTAGATCAAGATTGACTCGGTCCTGGCTTTCCTGAAGTTCCCAGCCTGGTAGAAGAGACATAATAAACAACTAGCAAACACAGAAATGTGATTCTTTCTGGGATTATTAGGTGCTCTGAAAGGAAGAACAAGGGTGATGTGATAGACACTGATTGGGATGGGAGCTTTTTCAGATTGGGTGACAGGAAAAGTCTTGTGAAATCCTCCTGGTATGTAGGAGCTAGCCCCTAAAAGTTGTGGAGGAAGAGCACTAGGAGGGGGGTGCAGCCAGGGCAAAGCCTCCAAGGTGGGGCTAAGCTTGGCAGTGGGATTTCAGTGCAGTGAATAAGGCTAAAGAGTAGGAAGAGGTACGATCGGTGATGGGAGCAGGGGCCAGATCAAGCAGGGCCTTGAAGGCCATGGTAAAGGGTTTGGTATTTGCTTTGACTATGCTGGAGAGCCTTTCAAGGGTTTTAAGCAAGAGGAACTTGAGATGATTTAAGGTTTTTGTTTTTGAGACGGAGTCTTGTTCTGTTGCTCAGGCTGGAGTGCAATGGTGCAATCTCGGCTCACTGAAACCTCTGCCTCCTGGATTCAAGCGATTCTCCTGCCTCGGCCTCCAGAGTAGCTGGGATTACAGGCGCGCGCCACCACGCCTGGATAATTTTTGTATTTTTAGTAGAGACGGGGTTTCTCCATGTTGGTCAGGCTGGTCTCAAAGTCCTGACCTCAGGTGATCCGCCCACCTTGGCCTCCCAAAGTGCTGGGATTACAGGTGTGACCCACCGTGCCCAGCCTGATTTAAGTTTTTGAACAATCACTCTGGCTTCTGGGAGATGCCTAACCCAGGCGCACTTTTTTTTTTTTTTTTTTTTTTTCAGATGGAGTCTCACTCTGTCACCAGGCTGGAGTGCAGTGGTGTGATCTCAGCTCACTGCAACCTCTGCCTCCCGGATTCAAGCAATTCTCTGCCTTAGCTTCCTGAGTAGTTGGGATTACAGGTGCCTACCACCAAGCCTGGCTTTTTTTGGGTATTTTTAGTAGAGATGGGGTTTCACTATGCTGGCCAGGCTGGTCTTGAACTCCTGACCTTGTGATCCATCTGCCTTGGCCTCCCAAAGTGCTGGGATTACAGGTGTGAGCCACCACGCCCGGCCTCCCAGGTGCAAGTTTTAAATTACATTTTAAGTACTTTAGGGCCAGGTGCAGTAGCTCATGCCTGTAATGCTAGCAATTGGGAGGCCAACGCAGGAGGATTGCTTGAGCCCAGGGGTTAGAGACCAGCCTGGGCAACATAGTGAGACCTTGTCTTTACAGAAAAATTTAAAATGAGCTGGGCAGCCAGGCACGGTGACTCACGCCTGTAGTCCCAGCACTTTGGGAGGCTGAGGCGGGTGGATCACTTGAGGTCAGGAGCTGGAGACCAGCCTGGCCAACATGGTGAAACCCCGTCTCTACTAAAAGTACAAAAATTAGTTGGGTGTGATGACGCATGCCTGTAATCCCACCTATTCGGAAGGCGGATGCATGAGAATCGCTTGAACCCAGGAGGAGGAGGTTGCAATGAGCCGAGATTGTGCCACTGCGCTCCAGCCTGGGTGACAGAGACTCTGTCTCAAAAAAAACAAAAAACAAAACAAAACAAAAAAAAACCAGGTATAGTGGCATGTGCCCGTAGTCTCAGCTACTTGGGAGACTGAGGTGGAAGGATCATTTAATCCCAGGAGTATGAGGCTGCAGTGAGCCATGATTGGGCCACTGCACTCCAGCCTGGGCAACAAGAGAGACCCTGTCTCAAAAACAAAACAGAACAAAAAAACTAAAGTACATTAGGTCCCCAGATCATGGTATAACACTTTTTTATATTTATTGGTCAAATCATATTTCTTACATAATTAATTTGAGATACATTAAACAGCAAGTTAAATGTAAAAAGCAGAAATTTGTCTCCATATATTATCTAAAATTTTATTTCAAGTGATCTTTATAATATAATCTTTCATATTCTAAAAATAGAACATGAATATTTTTAGCCAAAATCAATCACTTCTTTATCATATACTACTCAAAAATGACAATTTATTTAACATTTCCTAGGTGTATTTTGTGAGTCAAAAAAGGATTAGGAAACCCTGCCCCAATATGACTCCTTACCTGAGAGAAACAGCATCTCTGCACCGCACAGCCAGGCCAAGCCCTATTAATATACTCTCCCATGCACGCAGCCAGAGTTCCTTACTTATATAGTGTCTCCAAGCACCCAAGAGTCAGCCAGTTCTAAAGGGAATTCATCACTGTCATCAGCTGGCCCTGGGTCTCCATGGGTACTGTGCCTGTCTCCTGGGCATGCCTTTTGCTGAACATTACCACCCATCTTCAACACAAATACTCCTTCAAGAGACAGGCCAGGCCTGGGTTGGGGCTAGAGGTACAGACACATCTGGGACCCAGGTCCTGCCCTAAGGGGCACCGCACAGATTACAGGATGGTGTGATAACTGATGACAGTTATAACTCGAACTCAACTGGGGCTGGTGTCTGAGAAGCTTGAACTCAGTGTAGGGGCAAGAAAGTACTCCTGGAGGAGGTGATGCATGATTAGGAGCCAGTCCCCCTAGAGGGGACGGTGTTCCAAACATCAGGCTCGGCCTGTGCAAAGGCCATGGGCGTCCAAGACAATGACATGTGGGGGACTGAGCCCAGCTCACTGTGGAAGCAGAGCAGGCTACACTGACCTGGAGGCGTCTGGGCCTTCGCTGCTTTCTATGTCCTCTGACCCATCCCCATCAGAATCTCAACAGACTCGTCACCTCCAGGACCTGCACTGCTCTCCCATCGTTGCCCAATTTCTCTCGTTCCCTAGGGATGTTCAGGTCTGCCGGCACTCAGAGGGCAGGGCCTGCTGGCATGCCCCAGGGTGAGGCTGTGCCCGGCGAGTCCCTCCTTTCGTGTCTCACAGGAGCCTGAGCCTGCAGAGCTGGCTCTCTAGCACCTAGCTAGAGACGGTTTGACCACAGTTCCCTGCGACCCACGATTCACTTTCAAGGGTACCCACAAGAGATGTGTCTGCTCCTCCAGACGCCGCCCAATGGGGTGAAGCGTCTGGCCCTGAGTCAGGATGCTGGGGTGCTGGCCGTCTCAGCTACCCACTCCTTTGCAACTCCAGGCAAGCAAGCCCGTTCTCTCCTCCCGGCCAGGGGCTTTCTAGATGAAATCAGCTGCACCCCTTTACTCTCAGGGACCTAAAATTTCGGCGACCATGTGGAGCCGTAAACCCTTCTGCCTCCTGTCCTTCCAGCCCCGCACCCACCTGGCGTTTTCGTGTCACAGAACCTCTGCACGTGCTCTTCTCGAGGCCTAGAGTCCCTCTCTCTCCCTCTGGCCAACTCCTATTTCATCCCTCACAGACCCAACTCGAACGCCATCATCCCCGGAAAGCGGGGATTCCTCCTTTCAGTCTCTGCTTCCTTATCTTGCTGTCCTGCTGCGCGCGCCCTCAGTGTACGCGCAGAGCCCGGAGCTGAGGGCCTCTGGGTCCCTGGCTGGGCGCGCAACCAGGAGCACGGCGGCATGGAGAGCATTAGCGGCTCTCGGACTCGGCCCGGGCGCGGCGGGGTTAAGAGACCCGGGTCTTGAGGGCCCCGCCTCCGGAGCGCTCCACCCGCGTGGGGGAAGCCGCCCCGGAGGCTCCGACGTCGCTCCTGCTTATAGCCCTCACAGCCACAGGAGCCCCCACTTAGGTGAACATCGCGGACGGGGCCCCGGCGGTTCAGACCTGGAGGCGGTTCCTCCCGGAGGCGGCTCCTCCCGGCGTCGGCCTTCGGTCCTCCCCGCCAAAGCCTTCTTGGGACAAGCCGGGGATTCCCCGCCGCCGCCCGCCCCCTGGCGTCAAGGAGTCCCCGCGAAGCCCCGCCCCGGCCTGGCGCCGTCCTGGGCGGGAGGAACGCGCCGCGAGGCGGGAGAGCTTGGCCATGGCGGGGCCGGGCGTTCCCGGCGCCCCCGCAGCCCGCTGGAAACGCCACATTGTGCGGCAGCTGCGGCTTCGGGACCGTACGCAAAAGGCGCTTTTCCTGGAGCTGGTGCCGGCCTGTGAGTGCGCCCCGGTGCTGAGAGGATGGCGGCTGAGGGGACGCGGCTACAGGCGCCGGGAGAGGGTTTGGCCGGCTCCTCCGCCTGTGACCCGAATGCGCTGTGCCTTATGCCTTGAGCCTGTGCGTTACGCCCACCCCGACTGCCAGGACTCCGCCCCTTGCCATCCAGGCTCTGGTTAGAACCTGGACGAGCCCCTCCTGGCCCCCCTGCCCTCGTCGCCACTCAGGACGGGCTGTACCTCCCACAAGCTGGGCTTCCGAGACGCAAGTGCGTCCCCGGGTGTTGGTTTTGCAGGGTCTCTTTTGCCTCCCCTCCCGGGCAGTCCCCGGGGTAGGGGCTTGATCAGTGCACTTAGTCTCGGTAGCGCAGTGAAAGAACGCGGGACTTGTCCAGAGCATCCACTTATTGGCCCATCCGGAGAGGGGCGACACTCGGAACCTCTAAGGAGGAGGCTGTGCATCTCAGGCTCTGCTGCTGACAGGCGACGCTGGCGCAGGCTTATGGAACACCTCCCCGTCAGCCTACCCAGCCTGAGGGGGCATCAGGGGGCCCCGGGCTGCTGGCGGATGCTGGCTGAGCCCAGTGAAGTCGGACTCTCAGAATTGTTTTTGGGCAGCTGGTCAGGATGGGGTGTGGCATTTCAAGAGGGGATGAACAGGTGTGCCTGTGTGTCGCGCCTCTGGCCGCCTGCGATTGTATGTCTGCGGTTGGAAGTCTAACCACAATCCCTGCGGCTCTCTCACTGGGGCTAATCTTGGCCAAACCGCCACAATCAAATCTGCTCTTAGCCAGGAAAATTTCTCTGCAAGCTTCCAGGCTGCTGGTCCTCTACCTTCAGGGTTGCGAGGCCAGCCCACACCTCCAGCAGCCACACTTCTCCACTGTTCAGACGGACAGTGGAACCGTCCAGTTTGAGAGAGGGGGTCACCGCCCACCCTAACCCCCCCACCGCCCCGACCCAGGGAGCTGTGAGTCTGAGGGACTAGAGCCCTGGAGGGCTGAAATCAGACCGAAGGGCCAGTCTTGAGACCTTGGGCAGATCACATCGCTAAGCCTCAGTCTTCTTACTTGTTAATTGGGTATAGAGACCTTCTTTAGGTTTGCTGGGGGCTGTAGTACCCTGGGGGCTGAGGTGGGGTTTTCGTGAGAACTAGGCCAGGCCCAGGGGCCTCAGTCAAGGTGACAGGGCACTGAGTGTGGGAAGGAAGTTGATGAGGAGGGAGCTAGGCCCAGGCTTACCACCCCACCCTCCCCTGGAACTGGTGAGAAAAGAGGAAGTGACTGTTGATGGGGGAGGGTGTTCCAGGGTCAAACCACCAACCTCCAGAATGTCTGCTGGATAATTGCTCAAGGACTTTCTATTCTGGCTTGGGGGTACCTTACACCAGGGCCGGGGAAGTTGGGATTTTATTTATTTATTTATTTATTTATTTATTTATTTATGTTGGGATTTTATTTATTTATTTATTTATTTATTTGAGATGGAGTCTTTGCTCTGTTGCCCAGGCTGGAGTGCAGTGGTGTGATCTCCGCTCACTGCAAGCTCCACCTCCTGGGTTCGAGCCAGTCTCCCATCTCAGCCTCCCGAGTAGCTGGGACTACAGGCGCCCGCCACCACACCCGGCTAAATTTTTGTATTTTTTAGTAGAGACGGGGTTTCACCGTGTTAGCCAGGATGGTCTCGGTCTCATGACCTCGTGATCCGCCTGCCTCGGCCTCCCAAAGTGCTGGGAATTCAGGCGTCAGCCACCGTGCCCGGCTGGGGATTATTTTTAAGTGCAGAAAGCTAGAGCCCTTGGAGGGGAAGTGACTTGCCAAAGGCCATTGACAGATAGAGCTCGGTTTATTTCATCACTTTCTGGGGCTAAGCCTTGCTCTGAGGCAGGGATGAATCAATCCCAGGCCCCTTCCTTCCCTCAGGACCCTCAGCGGGCAGTAGCCCGCAGTGGTCATCCTTCTGTGTCTGGGAGAGCAAGTCCTCTTCCATGTGGGCCTGGGGACTGGTGCTATGAGGACACTGCTAGGGCTGAAGGTCCTGTAGAACTGCACAGATGCCCCTCAGGCACAGGGCAGAGGCCAGCCTGCCAGAAGCTTCCCCATCCCTAGCATCTCTGGGCTCCTGCAGCCCTTTTAGGCGGAGATAAATTGCATGCCAGGGGGCTGCTGGGTATCTGTCTCTGCCCCAGGCTCACTCTCTTGCACCCTCCAGATAACCATCTCTTAGAGAAGGCTGAGCTGCTGGACGAGTTCTCAAAGAAGGTGCAGCCGGAGCCAAACAGTGTCACTCCCACCACCCACCAGGGCCCCTGGTGAGTGTGTGTGTGTCTGTGGTCACAAAGGGCTGCCTGTGCCGGGGCCCTGCCCCTGCTGCCTGTGCTGGATTCATTCTTTCCCTAGTGCCTCATCAGACCTTGGCTGCTGCCCAGGGATGGTGGGGGTGGTGGGGGAGGCAGGCCTTTGGCCTTCCCACAGGCCAGCTGTTTAGAATCTCTTTCCCCTCCACCTTTCTTTGTCCATCTCTCTGCATTTGTCCCATCTCCTTCCCCTCCCACCCCTAAACTTACGTCTTTTCCCTTTCTCAATCTTTTTCCATTTCCCTGTTCCTTGCCTGATGCCTAAAGAAAGGGTCTTGCTACCTATTCCAAAGAGGGAGTAAAGATGAGAACCAGGAATAGGTTGGGGCTCAGAGTTGGGGGGTGCTTTTTTTGAGACGGAGTCTGGCTCTGTCACCCAGGCTGGAGTGCAGTGGCGTGTTCTCAGCTCACTGCAACCTCCGCCTCCTGGGTTCAAGCAATTCTCCTGCCTCAGCCTCCTGGGGCGTGCACCACCACCCCTGGCTAATTTTTGTATTTTTAATAGAGATGGGGTTTCACCATGTTGGCCAGGATGGTCTCGATCTGTTGACCTTGTGATCCACCCACCTCGGCCTCCCAAAGTGCTGGGATTACAGGTGTCAGCCACCACACCCGGCTGGGAGGTGCTTCTTGAGAAGGGTCCTTGGCCAAGGCCTAGGGGAATCTTAGAGCAGAGGAGTCATGGACAGCTCATTTCTAGAGACTTGCCTTTTCCTTTACTGGCTTGCTGGCTTCCATCTTCCCAGGAGGAAGTTAATGGCTCTTGTTTTAGGCTTTTCATGTAGCATCGCTTGGGTGCCTGTGGGCACTTGGGTGAACCGGGGGACATTGAGCACCACTCTGATTGGTTGGCAGGGAGGAGTCAGAGCTTGACTCAGACCAAGTCCCATCACTGGCCGCACTGAGGGTGAAGTGGCAGGAGGAGGAGGAGGGGCTCCGGCTGGTCTGTGGTGAGGTAAGTTGGGAAGGGGTCTGAAAATGGGGTAGAGAGATGTGGTCCAAGGGAGCCAGCCAGTGAGGGGTACTCCTGTGTTTGCTGCATTCTCCAAGCCCAGTGCTGCAAGCATTGAGTGAGCCCTAGTGTGTGCCAGGCCCTGACCTGAAGCTGAGCAGGGGTGAGAGTGCCCTGGGCAGCCCAGGATGAAGTGGGCTCCAACAGCAGCTGGAGGGAGTTACGTGTGCAAGGGCCTGGCAGCCTATTTCCCTTCCACATGGTTTAGCCTGCTCTGCTCACTACTCCATGGCTCACCCCTCGCCCAGCCATCCCCAAGGCCTAGCACCAGTTAATGCTCAATGTACATTTGCAGACTACAGAAGTAAGGTTCATTTAGCTCATTGGCAGGGTGTGGACACTCCACCTGACACTACCGCCTTCCCTGTCCCCTTGCAACAGTGTCTCTCGGCTTCTCTTTCACCATGCTCTCCTGGTTTCCCTCTCACTTCTGTGATTGTTGCCTCTAAACTTCCTTCACTGGCTCCTTTCCCTCCTCCCTATTCTCGTCCCTTCAAATATGGGTGTTCTTGGGGTTCACTGACCCCTGTTTTTTCTGTTTGCCAACTCTCAGATCTGTCTCTAGCCCAGCCTTCTTTTCTGATCTCGACTCTCTTGCTCAGCTGCTGTTTGGAGATCACATCTAAAATCAGGCTCACCATCTCCCCCAGAATTTGGCCCACGCCGTTTTGAGAGTTGACTCCCTGCAGGCATTGTGCTAAACATTGTCTCAGTTAATCCTTCACAACTTTATGGTTGCAGAGGAGGAAACTGAGGCTTGGAGAGGTAGAGCCAGGATTTGAGCCCCTCTCACACAAATCACCTTCTATGCTCTCCATTCATTCTCTCAACATCTATTGACAGTTGCTATATCCAAGGTACAGGGAATGCAACAGTAAACAAGATCTGGCCCCATGGGGCTTCCAGTCCTCTGAAGGAGACTGTGATAGCCCAGTAAATACACATCCAGTCACAGAATGGCAAGTCACCTGCCCAACAGAAATGTGGGCATAGGTACGGACTCATTTGAGAACCTTTCCCCAGAGCTGCTGTTGTAGGTCCAATTCCATATTTGAGAGGTGATTCTTGAACATCTGACCCCCCACGCCACTCCCAGCCTCTGGGCTGTGAGCTCCCCAAGCCCTAGGATGTCTTGGTTTGCCTCCAAGGCAAACCTATATCCTTAGGGCCTGTGTCCACAGTCCATTCCATACTAATGACTATTTGTAGACTAAGCGATGACTGAGGTGGGCTGTCCTTCCTGTCTTCCTGTGACTGCCCCCGAGTCATTCTCACACATGCTAGAAATACAGGGGCACCTCTGACTCCTCCCAGCCCTCCATCCTGAGCTGGTCACAAGCTCATGTTGACTCTATCTCCAAATCCATCAGTGTCTCTCTGTTTCTTGTACCATATCTGACATGGTACAAGTAACTTTCATCCTACCCTGGAACACTCCTTCAGCACTCCCTGTCCCTTCTCCATACAGCTTTCAGAGTGACATATTTTAATTAAAAAAAAAAAGATCTCCGTTAAAGACAAGCAATACACAAAACATGCTTGTAAACAAGTCAAGAGAATAGAAGCCATAGAGTAAAAAGTAAAAGCCCGTCTTACTACCTCTGTCCCCATGGTTAGTGTGCTGTAGATCTTCCAAAGCTCCTAGCCTGGCTCCCCCATTGAGCTCCCCAGGCTCCTGTCGCATTTCCTGCCACACTCATCTCTGAGCTCCGGGCTCCCTTTGCCTGGGATACTTTCCCTGGCCCCCAGCACTCCTTCCCAGGACACACACCAGCCAGTACTCATTGGATGTGCCAGAGGATGGGGGCAGTGAGGAGGCTTTCTCTTGTCTTTTCTTTCTTTTTTCTTTTCTTTTTTTTTTTGAGATGGAGTCTCGCTCTGTCGCCCAGGCTGGAGTGCAGTGGCGCGATCTGGGCTCACTGCAAGCTCCACCTCCCGGGTTCACACCATTCTCCTGCCTCAGCCTCCCGAGTAGCTGGGACCACAGGTGCCCGCCACCACCCCCGGCTAATTTTTTGTATTTTTAGTAGAGATGGGGTTTCACTATGTTAGCCAGGATGGTCTTGATCTCCTGACCTCGTGATCCGCCCGCCTCGGCCTCCCAAAGTGCTGGGATTACAGGCGTGAGCCATGGCACCCGGCCTTTTCTTTTGTAAAAATTTCTCTAGTAGTTCCACACATCACAAGCATTTATCATTATTATTAACTTTTTATTTTAAAATAATTATAGATTCACAGGAAGTTGCAAGGATAGTCCAGAGTTCCTGCGTCCCCTTCCCCCAGCATCTCCTACTGGCTACATCTTACATAACTATAGTACCCACAACCAGGAAACTGGGATTGGTATGAAGTGTGTATATGTCCTTTGTCATTTTATCACGTGTAGATTTGTGTAACCGTCAAGATATGGCACTGTTTCACCACTACAAAGATCTCTTTCTTGCTACACCTTTTTAGTCACATTCACCCCTCTCCCCCCAACCATCCCTAACCCCTGGCAAGTACTAATCTGTTTTCCACCTCTACTACTTGAATTTTGAAAGGCATACAATAAAATATTGAATGGTACAACACAACATAAATGAAAGCAAGTGATAGGTGAGAAAGTGGAGGTGGTGATCAGATTGCTCAGTGGTGAAAAGAATTATGTTATAAATGTGGCCAACTATGAATAAAGGTGCCCCAACCCGCATGTGCAGATTCCTTCTCCGCAGACTCACTCACATAGGGCGTCATGTCAGTGCAGGTGGCAGCGCCAACCTTGCTCCTCAGTCTGTCCTCACCAGGCCCACGTGAGAACACAGGAACAGATTAGCAACAAGAGCCCTCAGCCTTGGCCTGGGCCAGAGGCGCCTCTGGCCCTGATGTTCTCGTGTCACACTGGTGGGAGCTGCCTTGCCTGGGGTCCGTCTCTCCCACCGACCCTGCTTGGCTCTGGGTTGAAGGCATAACGAGTGAGGCGGGGGTGCAGATGAAATGACCCTCACCCCCTCTCCTGGGCTGCCAGGGCTGTTCCCATATTGAGTCTGGGCCCTGGCTCCCCGAATCCATGCCTGATCTTAGCCTTGTGTGCCTCTGCGCAGGGATTCTCGCTGCTGAGACCTGTGCTTGGGCAGGCCTGGGTTGGGTGAGGCCAGGAAGCCAGCAGGGAGGGGTGGGGAACAGAACTCACAGTCCCCTGACCAGCCTGGAGGGTGATGCAGTTAGGTGGCTTGGGCCCAAATCTCTTAGCTATGTGACTTTGGGCAAGACACTTAAACCTCTCTGTCGGTGTCCTTGTCTGTGAAGTGAGAGTGGCAGTACCAGCCTCCCGGTGTGGTGAGGATGGAAGGAGCATGTAGCCTGCTGGGAACATCATGGCGCCCGAGGGCCGGATGGGCATTTGGCAGCCTCTGCGCTAGGAGTCCTCGCAGTGGTTCTGCATGGCGCTGGGAGCCGAGCGCTGGCTTCCCACTCTTCAGGCGAGGCAGTGGAGCCGGTTGCTCTTGCCAGAGAGGTTCCTAGTAGGGTCGCAGAGAAACGAAGCGGCACTGCGAGGATTGGGACTCAGGGCTGACTCCAGAGCCCAAGGGCCTTCCACTGCTCCACAAAGAGCAGCGCCTCCCTGTGCAAGGTCCCAAACTTGTGTGGGGCTCAGCTTGCTTTTCAGGAAGGGGGCGGGCAGGGGAGCAGCCGACTGTCCCTTAGCGCCTTCGGCCCGGGAGGGACTGGAGGCCTGGAGGGGCCTCAGCGCCGCCGTGCCCACCTGTCCGCCCCCAGATGGCCTACCAGGTGGTGGAGAAGAGCGCGGCCCTGGGCACCCTGGAGTCGGAGCTGCAGCAGAGGCAAAGCAGGTGAGGCGCGGGCGGGGGCGGGAGGGACCGTGCCCACCTCAGGGAGGCCCGGGGCCAACTATGCGGGAGGCGGGGGGAATGGCGCGGGCCGAGAGCTTTCCCTACGTCCCCCCGAGCCCATCGGTTGGTGCCAGAGGACCGAACGGCTGGGCTCCGAGGGCGAAGGCTTGGTGGAGACCTGGCTTAGCCACCCGGCTAGCCGCGTTTGGCATGGGCAGGTCTGTCTCTGCTCCGAGGCAGATTCCCACTGGGCAGTGACGGGGGAGGCTTGGGACCTGCTCTCCGCTCTTTCCATCCTCCAGGCTGGCGGCCCTGGAGGCCCGCGTGGCGCAGCTGCGAGAGGCGCGGGCGCAGCAGGCCCAGCAGGTGGAGGAGTGGCGGGCGCAGAACGCGGTGCATCGGGCAGCCTACGAGGAGCTGCGCGCGCACGTCGGGCTCCGGGAGGCGGCACTGCGCAGGCTCCAGGAGGAGGCTCGCGACCTGCTGGAGAGGCTCGTGCAGCGCAAGGCCCGCGCCGCAGCCGAGCGCAACCTGCGCAACGAGCGCCGGGAGCGGTGAGGGAGTAGGCCCCGCCCCTTCTGAGGAAAGGCCCCGCCCCTTCAGGGAGGAGTCGGGCCTCCCTGGTGTCTGGAAGGGAGCGGGGCAGCAGCCGCCCCCTGGAGGAAGGGACCGGGTCGAGCCCCGCCTGCGTGCGAGGCGCCGCGCCAGGGTCTCAGGATGCTTTTTACCCAACAAGGGCCAAGCAGGCGCGGGTGTCCCAGGAGCTGAAGAAGGCTGCCAAGCGGACCGTGAGCATCAGCGAGTAAGAGTGGGGATGGGCCGGTCCGACCCTTGTGTTCTGCCTCCCGCACCCGCCTGCCTGCGGCGACCCAGGCTGCCGACTGTACTTGTGCACAGCCCCGTCCTGAGGCGCCAAGTAGTCGGGGCCCACGGGACACTTGCAGAGGACCGTGTGGTCTTAGGAGCGTGCATGCGTGACCGCTGCACGTGTACCCACACAGAACCCTCATCACTGGGAATTCCTGTCTTCAACGTGTCCTGTGCTGGGGTCGGGAGGGGCTGGCTTGGTCCCTTGGCCTTTCTGAGCTTCATTACCTCTCCTAGGGGCCCGGACACCCTAGGCGATGGGATGAGGGAGAGAACCGAGACTCTGGCTCTGGCCCCTGAGCCAGAACCCCTGGAGAAGGAAGCTTGTGAGAAATGGAAGAGGCCCTTCAGGTGAGGACCCAGGTGACGGTCTCAGAGCTCTGAGCTGAGCCCCACCCCAGAGGCTGCCAGGGTCTTCCTCTTGGACCTTGGAGTCAGCTCTTGGGTTGGGAGGGGGCTTGAGGAGAGGCCGGAAAGCTCAGATCTCCCAGGGCTAGTCTGACCTCCATTGTCTGGAGACACTTGGGGTCAGTTCCATCTCACTCCCCCAACCCCTACCCTCAACACTTTCCCTCCTTCTTGGGATCAGAGCTCTGGGGGTGGGGTGTCAGGCTTGTGAATAGCTGTCACCAGGAGAGAACCTGTGGGCGAAGCCCAGAGCCCAGTCATGCCAGGCATGCGTGCGCAGCCATAGGTGTGCAAGCATGTGCATCCGCAGGGACATGAGGCCACAGGTGTGTACAAGCTTAACTGAGCCCATCTGTGTGTGTGAATATATGAGCATGTGTAGATGTGTGCTCACACTTGTGGGACCTGATTGGGGCTTCAGACCTTGGGTGTCTCTCCGCAGGGTCTCCTCTATCCTTCTTGATTTGCCTGTCATTGAGGCTGCCCCCTCCGGGCCCCATTCTCCAGCCTAACACCTCTTCTCAGTCTTTCCTTGCAGGTCCCCGGTGTCCAGGCCTTGGGACAGTGAAGAAACCGTGGGGAGGGGCATGAGATACCAGTCCCCAAAGTCCTTGGGAGCCCTTGTGGGCCAAGTCATTGCAGGACACACCCTCTCCTGGGCATTGCTGAGGTTACCCAGCGAGCCTAGGCTTCCCCCTCCTCCCATCCCCAGCCTGGGGGAAACTTCAGTGTCTCTCCTCCCTGTAGGCCCCAGCTCAGCTTCCCAGGAACTTTTGTTGGTGGGTACTTGTAGGGTAAGGCAGTTCTTCCCATCATGAGGGAGACCTTGGGAGACTTTCATTACCAAATCCATTGCTGCCCCGACCTTCCTGGGACTGGTCTGGGTCACCCTAGTCTCCTGGTCTTGGAGAAAAGTCAAGTTGTTATCCCAGACTTGAGAGGTTACAAGCCTCCAGGTCTCTGGCAAAGTGTGGAGATGATGGACAGCCATTTGTACACACACCAGCCAGTCCCTTAGCTCATCTCTCTCGGTTTTGTCTCAGGTCTGCCTCAGCCACCTCCCTGACGCTGTTCCACTGTGTGGATGTGGTGAAGGGGCTTCTGGAGTAAGTGTGTGTGTGCCTGTGTGTGCACCCACGTGTGTGTTGGGCTCCCCAGCCCAGGCTTGGTCTGTCTGTGCCTCGACCTGTCCATCCCTGTGATGCGCAGCTGTCTGCCTGTGAGTCTGTTGGGCCTTGGAGACAGGAGCCAGGTGAATGGCCTCAGCCCTGGCCCCGGTTCAGCTGTCTTCCAGGTTCTGTCCTCACAAGGGTCTGTCTTCATCCAAGGTCATCACAGGGGACCAAGAGCTCCAGCCTCAGGCAGGGCAGGAGCTCCTACTCAATTGGGAAAAATGCTCTAAAATGTCAGGGACTCATTCAGAGTCACAGAGCCAAGCAGTGGCAAGACTGGGATTGAAACCCCAGCCCTGCGGTTTCTTTGCACCCACCAACCCTACCCTGCTCCTGTGTCTGCCTCTGTGTGCTCCCCACCCCGTCTCCACACCAACCCCTGGGGTTGAGGCTGGGTTGGGGAATGCACTCGCTGCTCCCTGGGGCCATGTTCTGCCGCCTGCCATGTCTGCTTCCTATGGTTGATACCTCAGGGGAGCTGGAGGCTCCCACCTGAGAAGGCCTTGCCGAATGCCCTCCTGACCCCAACCCACCTTACCCTAGTTTTAAGAAGAGGAGAGGTCACTCAATTGGGGGAGCCCCTGAGCAGCGATACCAGATCATCCCTGTGTGTGTGGCCGCCCGACTTCCTACCCGGGCTCAGGATATGCTGGTAAGGGAGGAGCTGAGCCACATGGGTGGGGCAGTGGTGAGGGAGTGCAGGCACAGGGGTGGTCTTGGCACCAGGGGTGGTCCCAGGAGTCCAGGGAAGCAAGGCTGGGCTCCTCAGCAAGAGCAGGAGGCTGCCTCCCACAGCCTGTGGTGGGAGCCACTCAAGCATGTTATGATGTGGGCATGAGCCGGGGAGGGAGAGAGAGGAGGCTGGGAGGCCAGGAGGCCAGGCAGGAGAGTAGAGTAGCATAGCATGGAGGCTGCTGCAGGGGTCCAGGCAGAGGTGAGAACACCTGGTGGGCGGGGTTTGAAACTCAAAGTGTGGACAGAGAAACTGGGAAAGGGGGATACCACGTCTGCAGCAGGCTGTGTCTGCACAGGCACTGGTGAGAGGGCCTGTGAGCACTCACAGAGACATGCACGGGGAGGGCCGGGGCACCAACCTCCCCTTTCCCCACAGGATGCCCACCTCTCTGAGGTCAATGCTGTTCGTTTTGGCCCCAACAGCAGCCTCCTGGCGACTGGAGGGGCTGACCGCCTGATCCACCTCTGGAATGTTGTTGGAAGTAAGGAGCCCTCCCCTGCAGGCCAACTCGGTGCTTCTCTCCAGACCCGCTCCTCAGCTCACTCCTTGGTGGGCAGAGGTCTTGGATCTCTTTGTGTTTCTCCATCTGGAATATTCTGTGGGCAGTGTAGACAATGCCTTGGAAAGAGTGAGACTCTGGGTTCACTGTTCTGAAGAAGGGTGGAGCCTCCTGGCTCCTAGGGTCCAGATTTGCAGAATGGGGAGGGCTGAGTTCAGATGGTCCCTGATGGGGGTTGGTGGGGGTCCCCTATCATGAGGTCCTACAGGGACAGGCCCTTGAAGAGCAGGTCCCTCAGTCTACCAGGTGACCCTCTTCTAGCATCACTTGAGCTCTCAGAACTCAGGTAAGAGACAAGTATGAACTGTTGGCCTTGTCCCAAGCTCTGTGCTCTGGAGAGGGGGTGTCCTGGGGAGTCAGAGCTGGCTCCTGGGGGCTTCCTAGAAAAGGCAAGTTTCTGGCTGGCCTGATCCTGGCTTGCTGCGTGCTCTGCGTAGTCCCTTCTCCCTGGTCCTCTCTAGCCTGGTCTGTGAAATGACTAGCTGTCCCTGGGAACCACTGCCAGCAGTTAGGGGAGGTGTAGTCTTCAGCCCAGGCCCGCAGAACAGACCCAGCGATTCTGCCTTCTAACCTGGGGGTGTGTCGGGGGGGTGGAGCGGGAACTGATCTTCCGCTCTCAATCCCAATTCCTCCATTTTGTGAGGTTAAGACCTCATTTCAACTGTCCCTTCTCCTGGTCCTCCCAGGTCGCCTGGAGGCCAACCAGACCCTGGAGGGAGCTGGTGGCAGCATCACCAGTGTGGACTTTGACCCCTCGGTAAGGAACTTTGCCCCAGTGGCATGAGATTGTGCCCCCTCTGATCTCCACACTGGGCAGGTGGGGGCTGTAGGACCTGAGGGCGCAGCATGGATACCCTAGAACCAGGCTCTCCCTGGGCCGGAGGCTCCTCTGCCTGCCTTGGTGACCTGGGCCGTGGGAAGCTCTGGGGCAGCCCCTAGCCTCATTCTGTGGCCCGAACGATGTTGCCTCCGGCTTAGCACCTCTCACTTCCTCTCCCATTTCTCCAGGGCTACCAGGTTTTAGCAGCAACTTACAACCAGGCTGCCCAGCTCTGGAAGGTGGGGGAGGCACAGTCCAAGGTGAGGCCTGACTGGGGAGGCTGCCTGGGGGTCAGAGGTCATACCTCAGGACTAGGGGGCCTGTTACGGGGTCTTGGCCAAACTCTTGATCCGTACCTGGGGCCGGGGTACAGGAGACACTGTCTGGACACAAGGATAAGGTGACAGCTGCCAAATTCAAGCTAACGAGGCACCAGGCAGTGACTGGGAGCCGCGACCGGACAGTGAAGGAGTGGGACCTCGGCCGTGCCTACTGTGAGCCCCAGCCCCACCTCCCCTCCCCACCAGCCAGGAGCCCCAGGCCAGGGCACAAGGGACCTCACCTGCTCTCTGGGAGTGGCTCTGAGATTCATAGGCATTTGGAGGTGAAACCTCTCAAGGCCCTCCAATTCCCCAGTGGTATCCCCCAATGGTGTTTTCTGTCTGGTTTCTTGGTGACCTCAGGCTGTGGGTAGGAAAAAGACATGGGTGAGCCCTGGGCTGGGAAGCAGAAGACCTGGGTTCTAGTCTTGGTAGGACACTGCATTCTGGGCCTCAGCTTCTCCATATGTCCTGTGGGGTGGCTCCCAACAACCCTCCTCTGAGGCCCTGGGGTCTGTTGCTTGGTCCCCAGGCTCCAGGACCATCAATGTCCTTTCCTACTGTAATGACGTGGTGTGTGGGGACCATATCATCATTAGTGGCCACAATGACCAGAAGATCCGGTTCTGGGACAGCAGGTGACAGGCACAGGCTGGGGGAGGACTTGGGGAGGGCTGGGGACAGGGCTTCCAAGTTCTTGTTCCTTTCTCTGGCCATGGCAGGAGGAGTCTTGGTGGCACTTTGGGCAGCCAAGGCTGTAGGGCTGGCACTGCCAGCTAGTGCCTCTCGGCTGGGCTCAGCTCCCCCAGGAAGCTGTGCCACTGTCTTCATGGCTCTTGGTCCAATGCTGGACTCCGCCTGGACCTTGCAACCAAGATGGAGATGTACCTTTTTCCATTTAGTTACCACTTTTATATCAAAAGGAAAAAAATTCTTTTAGCTGTTTTTTAAACCAAAGACCCTAACTTTGGGCTTGAATTGTTTGTAGAAGCAAAGCTAGAGGCCGGGTGTGGTGGCTCATACCTGTAATCCCAGCTCTTTGGGAGGCCGAGGTGGGCGGATCACTTGAGGTCAGGAGTTTGAGACCAGCCTGGCCAACATGGTGAAACCCTGTCTCTACTAAAAATATTAGCCGGATGTGGTAGCAGCTACTTGGGAGGCTGAGGCAGGAGAATTGCTTGAACCCGGGAGGCAGAGGTTGCAGTGAGCCCAGATTGCACCACTGCCCTCCAGCCTGGGCGACAGAGCAAGACATCTCAAAACAAAAACAAAAACAACACAAAACAAAAAAACAAAGCTAGAGCCAGTCCTAGGCCTGCCTCAAGCCTTTACTCACTGATCTCCAGCAATTACTGTTTGCAACCCTTCCTTCTCTCTCTCATATTTTTTAAAGACAAGACTTCATTGCTCAGATGATATGGTTCTTATTTAGTGACCCAAAGGTTTCAAAGGCTCCAGCTTTCAAATTAAAGTCTGTCTTAAGTTCCTCGATGGAGGCAGCTGGCTGCAGTGGGGAGAAGGGAGATGAGTCACTGGCAGCCTTTACCCCAGCGATCCAGGGCCCTGGGGTTCCTCTGGACTTGGTTAGCTGGGAAGGCTGCTGCGCCTGGCCCCTTCCTGTCAGGAGTGGCCTGGCTAGCCTGTTCCTCATCCCTGTCTCTGTCCTTGTTCCTCAGGGGGCCCCACTGCACCCAGGTCATCCCTGTGCAGGGCCGGGTCACCTCCCTGAGCCTCAGCCACGACCAACTGCACCTGCTTAGCTGTTCCCGAGACAACACACTCAAGGTCATCGACCTACGTGTCAGCAACATCCGCCAGGTGTTCAGGTACCAGCCTCATGCCTGCTGACCCTGTGGCCTTTGCCGGGACAGCTGAGCCTCTCTTCTCCTGTAACAGACCCTCGTGGGGCCCTCCCTGGAGGCCCCTCCAGACCAGGTCCTGCTGAGGTATCAAACCCCTTGACAAAGAGGAAGCTCTGGAAGCTCCCTGCAGAGGGCAGAGACTAGTGATGACCTCTGTTCTGACCCCAGCCCTGTCTGTCCTCAGGGCTGATGGCTTCAAGTGCGGTTCTGACTGGACCAAAGCTGTGTTCAGGTATGTCCGTGAGAGCATATGCCTGTGTCCAAGTGTGCCCTGCTGGACCCTGTGTGTGCCCTCCCCTCTGACCCCCTCTTTTCTTGCTCTGCTGTGGCCACTACAGCCCGGACAGAAGCTATGCACTGGCAGGCTCCTGTGATGGGGCCCTTTACATCTGGGATGTGGACACCGGGAAACTGGAGAGCAGACTTCAGGGACCCCATTGGTGAGCATGGCCTCCACCTGGCCACCTGCCTGGCCCCAGTCCTGCCAGGCTGATTCCAAGTTCTGACATACTGGGACCCTGGAGTCCCCAGCCCTTGTCCCTCCACCTTCCACCCGACCAGAGCCCTTTGCAGTTCACAAGATACTTTCCACACGCACTTGGGTCCATTCTTTCCACAGCCCTGTGAGCTCACTTTACAGATGAGGAAACAGGCTCAAGAGAGGGCCTCAAACTACCCAGGTCCAGCAGTCAGAGCAGAGCCAGGTTGCAGGTGCAGTTCTCAAAGCCCCCCTGAAGCCTGCCCCTCCCTTTCCCCAGCGCTGCTGTCAACGCCGTGGCCTGGTGCTACTCCGGGAGCCATGTGGTGAGCGTGGACCAGGGCAGGAAGGTTGTGCTCTGGCAGTAGGGCCACGATTTCCCTGCCTGGGCTGGAGCTCTTGCCTGAAGCCTGAAGCTTCCCTCGGCGCCATGTGGGGTTGGGGTTGGGACTGGAGATGGCCCTGGGATTTAATGGGGAAGAAGGCCTGGCAGCACCTGGCCTGTTTGTTTAAAAACAAAGTATGGGTTGGGGGATTACGCTAGTTTTTCTTTGTATTTTTATCTCTATCTTCTCACCTTTTCTCCCAAAGTAGAAAAAAATGATATCTAAACTGCGTCTGCCTACCTCTCTGCAGCATTCATGGTATGGAGACCTTTGGGCTAGTGGGCTCTGGAAGATCCAGGCTTGGCCCCCTTCCTCCTTCCATACAGAGCTGGGGCAGCCAGCCCAGTCTCTGCCTGCAGAGACAGGTGCTGCTCAAGTCTAACCATGGAAACAGCAGGAAGAAAGGCCCTGAGGCAGCAAAGAGCCATGGATGTGACTCTTGGTCCAACCTGGTCCTGAGGTCAAAGCAACATGTTGGGCCCACCTGCTTCAGGCACTCAGGGTAGACTGAAGCTGAGGAGGGGCTGGGGGAGCTCTGAGGAGGGGGCAGGGAGGCAGCCCAGAGGGGTCCCAGTGGGAAAATCCTAAAAACCCAGGTAGTGATATCAAAGTCCTTGGTCCACAGGGCCTCCCTTAGACTGGGTCTGCGTTCTTCCTCCACGGGTAGTGCCCAGGGAGGGGCAGAGCAGGGCCTCTGTGTGTCTGTGTCTGGGGGAGGGTAGCTGTGGGCCAGACCTGGGCCTGGGGCTTTGCTTACAAGGCAGAGCCCACAGGGCAGAGTTGGGGCAAACCAATTTCCTTCACCAACCTAGGACTGGGCACAGGCCTGTGGAGACAGTGTTGGTTAAATGGCAACACCTACACTCTGCTGACTCCCAGACCACTCACTACTTTTGGTCTAGCTGCCTCCTGGCCATCATCTCCCCTGCAAGTGACCCGTTCCTCCTGCACCCCATGTCCCTGGGACCTTGTGCTGCTGGATCTAGTACTCCTCCATCCCTCCTGCCACTGTGGGCCACCTTCTAGACCTGCAGTCTCCCCATCCAATCCTTTCCCTTACTGTGGCCAGAGCGACTTTTGTTGTTGTTGCTTTTGAGACACAAAAAACCTCACTGCAGCCTCAAACTCCTGCAGCCTTAAACCCCTGGGTTTAAGCAATCCTCCCACCTGGTCCTCCCAAAGGGCTGGGATTACAGGTGCACAGCACCATGCTCGGCCCAACAGGGTGACTTTCTACGGTGTCGTGTTCACAAGTCCAATCCTTTGGAGTTCCCCTGCTGCCTTCAGAGACCACCCCCAACCCCAGCATGAAATTTGGAGCCCTTTGGATGTGACCCTGCTGGCCTCTCAGCTTCATCTTCATTTTCTTGCTATTCATTCATTCATTTACTCATTTAGAGATGAGGTCTCACTATGTTGCCCAGGCTGGTCTCAAACTCCTGTGCTCAAGTGGTCCTCCTGCCTTAGCCTCCCCAGTAGCTGGGCCTATAGGTGCATGCCACCATGCCTGGCTATTTCCTTGCTATCATGAGTGCATCTCAGACATGCTTTTCTTTCTTCCCAGAATGTTCTCCTTCCCTCCCAGCCCCCAATTCAAATTTTTCTTTCAGGATTCCCCTTCCTTCGCCTGCCAGGCTGGGTAGAGGCCTCCTCTGTCCCTGAGCTCCCCTTTTGTATCTGCCTCCCTCCATTTTAAGTCAAGGAACTCTTGGAAGAGGCCAGGAGGGGAACAGATTATTTCCTGGGATCAGGCCTGGCACAGAGAATGACTCAAGAAATGTTTATTAAGTGGTTAAATTCTCTTATTCAGGCTGGACGTGGTGGCTCATGCCTGTAATCCCAGCACTTTGGGAGGCTGAGGAGGGCGGATCACCTGAGGTCAGGAGTTCGAGACCAACCTGAGCAACATAGTGAAACCTTGACTCTACTAAAAATACAAAATTAGTTGGGCATGGTGGCACATGCCTGTAATCCCAGCTACTCGGGAGGCTGAGGCAGGAGAATCACTGGAACCCGGGAGGAGGAGATTGCAGTGAGCTGAGAATGCGCCATTGCACTCTAGCCTGGGCAACAAGAGTGAAGCTCCATCTCAACAACAACAACAAAATTCTCTTATTCAAGGACTCAGCCAGTCTAGCAGTCCAAGAGCCTTGGGATCCAACATTCTTCGATACTGAGACTTCTACTCTGCCCCAGCCCTCATGCCCTGGCTCCCAGCAGCCACCAGGGGTCACCAGCTGCCTAGTCTACTGTGGCCATTCCCGTTTCCAGGGACACAGGGCTGGGGAGACGGACAGTCCTGCAGCCACCGTGACTGAGCCCTTAGGAGGTGCCAGGCCCTGCCCTGCACCCTTTCTGCAGCGTTATTTGTTCCTCCCAACTACGTAGCCATGTAGATACCATGTTTCCCAGGTGAGAAAACTGAGCTCAGAGAAGCCCTGCAGCTGGACTGTGGCTGCATTACACACACTATTTTTAAAGCAAGGTGTTCAGACTCCCAGTTAGGCAGGGCTGCGGGGCATGCCCCCTCCCCCAGGGTATGCCCCCTGCCTGCCACCACGGGGGTAGAGGTGTGATGCTAGCCTTGTGTCTAACCTGATTCCCTCCCTGCATCTTCACCTTTTCTATTCTGGGTCCTGAGCCTGGACGGTTAGTATCCCTTGAAGTGAGGGACATGCAGGGACACAGGAGTGAGGGAACTTGAATCCTGGGAGGCCAGCCGCGCCATTGCGTTTCTCCCCCATTTCACAGGGTTGTAGTGGAGACTGCTTAGAGAGCCCAGAGGAGGTGCTCAGGAAATGGTCTGACTGATCTCTGGGACAGTGACCCCTCGGCTCCCCCAAAACCTTCCCTTCTACTTTATGGGCATCAATCTTACCACACACGCTGCTGCCGTCGGGTGGAGTTGCCACTCTTAGGGAGCACACGTTCACCTTAACTTGCTTGGAGGTCCCCCTCCCAGGAGGAGGGGGTGCTTCCTGGAGGAACAAGTCCATAAGGCCAGAAGCAGGCCAAGGAGTTCCCGGGAATGAAGTAGGCAGGAGGAAGAGGAGCTCACAGACTGAGCAGAGGAGTTCAGAGGGGCATGACAGCAGGAAGGCTGTTCCTCCCTCCAGCCTCTTCAGTCCCATTCAGCAGAGGGGTGAAAATAGACGTTGACAGCTCCTCCAGGCTCTCAGCAGTCAGTGCCCAGGTTTTCAGGACTCTGGTGCTCAGGGGCTGCATGCCTGAATTTGGGTGCCTAGGTCAAATCTGGAGTGGCCTGCACTCATGGGTATAAAAACCGAGGCCCAGAGATGGGGCAGCTCCCTCGAGTCACAGAGCAGAGCTGGGATAAGAACCTAGGCCTGTGATTCCCGCTTTTCTAAAAACTGGATTCAGATTCTGCAAAGGGGCTGGCCAGGGCTTCTGGAGGCCTAGTTCTAGGTTCTCCAGTTCTGTCTTCCTGGGAGATCTTGGGCAGGTCACAGTGACTTCCAGGCTCTAATATCCCCACCTGTGAAACTTCCTGCCCCAAGCCTCCCCAAAAGTGACATGGCTCTTCTGCAGAGCTGTTCTGTAGGCATGAGGACCATGGCCTCTGCCTGCCCTGCCCAATCTTGGGCCTTAGTGAGTCTGAGACCCCAGGGAGGGAGAAATGACAGATGCCCCATATCCTGTGCTCCTACTGCTCCTTGGTCATCTCTCAGTCCCTGGCTTCAGTCTGCTGTTGCCCTGAGTCTCTCCCACCAGATGCAAGCCCCTCAGTGACAAGGCTCCAGAGACCTGAACATGACCTGGGGCAGCACATTTGCTGAATTGAGTAGAGGTGGTTTCTGGAGAGATCTGACACCATCAGATGTGGACCCATCTGTGAGATTCAGACATATCCATGCCTGGATACAGGCTCTTCCACTGGAGGCACATTGACTCATCACAAACATTTTCAGCTTATCTGTACATTACCCTATTTCATCCTCCTGGATCTTAGAAGTTGCACTATCTGCTTGTTCCTACTTTACAGATGAGGGAAGCAGGGTCCAGAAGGTGAAGGGATGAGCCTCAAGTCACAGCTAATCTGAGGTGGCCTGGGGATTGGAATACATTTCCTTTGGCTGTGCTCTTTTTTGTCCCTCACAGGAGCAAGTGGTGAAGAGTGAGTTCTATGCGCAGTGTAGAAGGGCTGTGAGCCCTGTCCCTGGGTTCATTTCTGTCATATTTCAGCATAAAACATCTAGGAAAGGCTGGGCAAGGTGGCTCATGCCTGTAATCCCAGCACTTTTGGAGGCTGGGGCAGGTGGATCACCTGAGGTCAGGAGTTTGAGACAAGCCTGGCTAACATGGTGAAACCCTGTTTCTACTAAAAATACAAAAAAATTAGCTGGGTGTGGTGGCACATGCCTGTAATCCCAGCTACTTGAGAGGCTGAGGCAGGAGAATCACTTGAACCCAGGAGGCAGAGGTTGCAGTGAGCCGACATTGTGCCATCACACTCCAGCCTGGGTGACAACAGCGAAAGTCCGTCTCAAAAAAAAATTTTTTTTTTCCAGGAAAATATTCCCAGACCAGAGCTCTCAGAAACAGACATAGCAAAAGTGTGTTTTTTGGCCTCTGGTACTGAGGGAAAATAGTCTAGGAACAAGATGCTCTTTGGCATTCATTTGGTTCTTGGCAAATCGAGCAGTAACAAGGCAAACACAGGAAGAGTCTAGGAGGAAACTTAAAAGTTGCAGGATTTGGGGATAAATTACAATCCTCCCCCTTCTAACCTAAAATTTCTGTAATTTAGTTACATTTCTGTCATGAAAAACAACTTCACAATGAACAAAATAAATGCGAAGATTCAGAGCAGCTGGATTTCATCCTAAGGCCACTGGGAGAGGGTTGGGCAGTCACTGGCCACAAAACCAAAAGCTGCGGCTGGGTTCTTCAGGCAGTGAGTGGATAGAGCAGCCTGGGATACAGTTGCAACCTAAGAGGATAAGGGTTTGTTTTGTCCCAGGTCCCAGCGGGAGAGTCCAGTGGCTTGTTTTCTTTTCAATTTCTTGCCATCCAAAGAAGTCTGTGTATTAGTAAGTCTGATTTCAAATATTGTGACCTTTTTTGTGTGATGTTCTCTGTATCTAGAAACTGAACTCATCCAGGGCATGAGAGTTAGATAAGCCCTTGGGGATCACCTCATTACATTCTTTTTTTTTTTTTTTTTTTGAGACAGAGTCTTGCTCTGTCACCCAGTCTGGAGTGCAGCGGCATGATCTTCGCTCACCACAACCTCTGCCTCCTGGGTTCAAGCAATTCTCCTGCCTCAGTCTCCCGAGTAGGTGGGATTACAGGCACCCGCCACCACACCTGGCTAATTTTTGTATTTTTAGTAGAGACGGGGTTTCATTATGTTGGTCAGGCTGGTCTCAAACTCCTGACCTCAGGTGATCCACCAGCCCTGGCCTCCCAAAGTGCTGGGATTACAGGCGTGAGCCACCATGCCCAGCCATCATTCCATTCCTTTTAAAATTGAGGATGTGGCAGCTAAAGGGGAAAGGTCTTCCATCAAGCAGTGGCAGGGCTAAGGCCAGATGATGCCCGCCCACTGGGTCTCTGGCTTGTGAATGTGGCTGGGGTGGTGGGTCAGAGAGGAAGGGGATCTAGGTGGTGTGCTGAGAACCTGTGGCCTGATTGCATCATGCATCAAGTCAGTTACTGTGATGAAGGAGACCAAAATTTAGCTATGACACTGGGGTGAGGCAGTTAGCTGAGCTTTGCCCTTGGTCACAGATGGAACCTCCAGTACCGAAAGCAGCTTTCACTGGCAGGGAAGTCAGAAGACGGAAGTGACATTTCGTGTCCTGACAGCCCTTCCCACATTTTTGGTAGAGCACTTCACACACATTCTTTCCCTTGGGCCTTATGACAACCCTGTGTGTTACTATGGGCCTGGAAGACTATCAAGGACCCTAGTTCTGAAGGGAAGGACACTGCGAAGAGGCAGGAGAGGTGGTGGTGAGAAGAGTTTGTGATGACCAGCCTGTGGCACACACTTTATATGGCCTTCCTGGAGCCAGTCTTATTCCTCAGTTCCAGATGAGGACACAGGCTCAGTCCCCATGGCTGTCAAGTGGCAGAGCCAGGATTTAACCCAGACCTCCTGGCTCCTAAGTCCATATGCGGTTGGTGGGAGTGTAAATGGATCCATGGTCCTTATAGGAGGCCAATTTGGCAAAATCTAACCAAATTAAATACATACCTTTTTGACTCTCAAATTCCACACTTAGGAATCTACCCAACATTTATACTGGAACACATTTTTTGTTTTGTTTTGTTTTTTGAGACAGAGTTTCTTTTTTTTTTTTTTTTTTTTTTTGAGACAGAGTCTCGCTCTGTCACCCAGGCTGGAGTGCAGTGGCGCAATCTCCGCTCACTGCAAGCTCTGCCTCCCGGGTTCACGCTATTCTCCTGCCTCAGCCTCTCCGAGTAGCTGGGACTACAGGCGCCCGCCACCACGCCCGGCTGAATTTTTTTGTATTTTTAGTAGAGACGAGGTTTCACCGTGGTCTCGATCTCCTGACCTCATGATCCGCCCGCCTCGGCCTCCCAAAGTGCTGGGATTACAAGCGTGAGCCACCGCGCCCGGCCGAGACAGAGTTTCACTCTTGTTCCCCAGACTGAGTGCAATGGCGCAATCTCAGCTCACCACAACCTCTGCCTCCCAAGTTCAAGTGATTCTCCTGCCTCAGCCTCCAGAGTAGCTGGGATTACAGGCATGAGCTACCATGCCTGGCCAATTTTGTATTTTCGGTAGAGACGGGGTTTCTCCACATTGGTCAGGATGGTCTCAAACTCCTGACCTCAGGTGATCTGCCTGCCTTGGCCTCCCAAAGTGCTGGGATTACAGGCATGAGCCATTGCGCCCGGCTGAACACATTTTTATGTAAACAAGCAGTGTGTACACTTAAGAGTCTTATGCACAGGATAATGTCTGGAAAAATGCTTACTGCATGTCCCCAGCTCCAGGAAAGAGGAGAGCTTGTGGGGCCCTTCCCCAAACAGGCTGTGTCCTGGTCCTCAGTGTGGCTGGCTGGAAGCCAGGGGGACTCAGCCTTTAACTAAGAATGCTCCATCCACCCCTGGGACCGAGAAAATCTCCTTTCACACAATTCATTACTCCTTAGGGTGGAGGTTTAGGAAAGGGGAGAGGCATCCAGAATGCCCACTTACTGGAAGCCAGTGGTCACAACCGGCAAGGGGACTTCAGTGACCTTCCTCTCACCCCTCCAGCAGCAGAATCAGAGCTCCCTCCTCAGCTGCCTCTATGCTCTCTGCCCCTCCCTTCTAGCACATGTCCCACAGTACTGTCCTCACGTATTTCTTTTTTTTTCCCATGGGAAAAGCAAAGACCGTAACCTATTTACTGCCATCATGGGGGCTTCAGGGACTGTGTCTCATGGATGGATTAATTTACTTTCTCCTCTCTCTGTCTGTCAGCTGGTTTAAAGGAGGGCCCAGGAATGTTTTTATAAGAAGCATGGGCTTTTTGGAAAGGTCTGTTTACCCAAACCTTTCTATATTAAAACTTAGAAAACATAATTCCATTTTTTTATTATTCAACATTTTATACATAATAAATACAAACTTTTTACAGCCACTGTAAAGAAAGCACATCTGCACAGAGGCTCCCTCCGAGCCCTGAGCTGTGCACTGTGGTGCTGGATTCCATATCCTGGATGGAGGGGTTATTTTTTAAAAAGGAGGCATATTTTCACAACTTTGTTTTTTAAAATAAAATTAGCAGCTCTTCCAAAAAATATTTTAAAATACAACAAAAGATTTCAAATAACCATTTGAGGTTGTGGAAAACCCAAATTCAAGGACAATTTGGCTAGCTAAAGACAGAATACAAGACTGGGTGGCAAGAACTGCTCTATTTAATAAGCATTTGAAGATTTTTAATATGTTAGCAAACTTTAAAATCTTAAAAAAACCACCCTTTTAATTTCTTTTTTAAACTTAAGAATAAGTTTGATAAACACAAAAGACCTCAAATAGATCAACAGGTTAAGAAATGTAAAAAACAACAATGAAAAAAACCCCCAAATCATGGAGAAGATTCATCAATGGGTATTGTCACTGAAGTGATCAAAGAACTAAACATTTCTTCAGTTATGACCTTACTTTTGGTCAAAAATCCCATGGGGACATTTGGCGAGCATTTCAAGTTTTTTAAGATTCTTAGGAGGGATGGAGTTTTCAAAGCATAACACAACTTTTAGATTAAATTCTGCAAATTTGATTTCTTAACCAAGGAAAAAAAAAAAAACCACAACCGGCAAACATCCCTTAGTCCCTAGGTATTGTGCTCCCTACCTTCTACAGGAGCGGACAGCGGACAGTCAGCACCTGACTTGGGGGCACCTGCTGCTGCAGGCTTGCTGGCCTGCAGAGAAGGCCACTCCTGGCTTTCCCTGTGACACACAGAAGACACTTGTCTTTTCCTGGTCAATCTGTACTTGTGCAGGATGCGCAATCCTTCAGTCCTTTCTCTTAGAAAGCTGGTTTCCTCCACGGGCCACCAGGTTCTTCCTTCCACGGAAATGTCAGGGTAGTGGGACCTGGAAGCTGCATTTTCCACCATAGCAGTTGGTCTGGACCAGCCACAACCTGGCTGTCTGGGCCGGTCTGCTGGCTTGGGAATAAAATAATGCCAGGGGCGTCCCCAGTAGAGAAGCTCAACAATGCAGGTATGTGTCCTCAACTTATCTAGACATTCGGATTGTAAGGATACTGGTAAGAAGAGTATATGCTGTAAAAATTAAGATGAAAAATACCCAAATACAAAAGAACATTATATTGGCTAATTTCAGATCCGGAAGTTCCATTTCTGCTTTAGCCACAGCCTCCTTTCTATTAGTCTATGTGATAAACAAGATGTGGCTACTAGTTCAGCCCCTCCATATTAGCTCTGCTAATTCTAAATGAATGGCACAGATATTAATACGAAGGACACTGTTATTTTAAGTCTGTTAGTTGTGGAAGAGATGTGCATTAATGCAATTGGTGCTAAATTCAGGGCAGTCCAATTTTTCCCAGTAAGGTTTCACTTTCTCAGTCTGGGGACTAACCTTGGGGAGGAGCCAGCCTCTCCTGAAATCCCTCCTTCTGTTTCCTTATGTAGCCAACATGATCTGATTAATTCCCAATCAGATGAGCAAAAGCCACTTGAAGAAAGATGAGAATCTTTGCCACATCCTTGTGGTCACAGTAATATACTGTACGAGTGCACATGATCAGTAATTTTGGGACTGCGCCCTGGAATGAGGCCTGGTCTTGAGTCTCATATAAAAACAGACCGCTGCTGGGCATGAGGGCTGCCCCCCTCTTTGCTCCTAGGGTCCACTAGGATTTGTGCTATGGTAGGAGAAATGACATAGAAAATGACAACAAAAAAAAGGCACGCAATATTCAAAACGTGGGAGGAGTCTACCAGGCCACCCAGTCACACATAATCCTCCTTGTTTTTTTGCTCTGTTCAAGAGTCATCATCATGCAAAGGTGCCTAAAAAACAAGACTGGCCAAACTCCAAGCCTGGCCTTGATTGTAGCAGTAATGGATGGGCAAGCCCATCATCACACCAGTGTGATTTCCACATCTTCAATCTTCTCTGCTGGCCTTCGGTGATTCTGTGTAGGTGGAGGGGGAGCTGCCCGGACCTGAGCAGGAAACAATTACGTAGTTTTTCAGTCAGTTCCTGACTCAGTAGCTGAAGCATCCCCAAAATCTAATCACTCATCTGTCCAAGGATGTGGGTACCCTAGGGGTCTCAGAAATGTTGTGAGCACATGCTTTCAACCTAGTCTTCACTATTTCCTACAGTGAGAAGCAGTTGTTCTCAATGAAATATCAAGCCCACAAATCAGCTTCTTGCCTAGGCTAAAAACCTCATGGGCACAAGAGTCCCATGACTAAGATCCTAGCACATCCTCCAAAGCAAAGGTCTGGTTGGAAGCAAGGGAGCTCTAATGCTTAGAGAAATGAAACATTTCAGCATGTCTTGGGAAGAGAGTTACAAAAGATAAGGCTAGAAAGGTAGGATAGGGTTAAGTCGTGAAGGGCCTTGTTAAACCATGTTTAAACATCTGCTTTAAGAAGAAAAAAATAAATAAATCTGTGCGTTATTCTGTAGGCAAAAGAGAAGTTTTTGGTGTATTTTAAGCAATATCAGATCTGTGAAAAGATGACTCCAGTAACAACTGGAGAAAAGATCAGAGGCAAGCAAGGGTCCAAGTAAGAAGGCAACTTAGGAGACTTTTGTAATCCTCTGAATGAGAGTTAACAATAGCCCAAATGAGAGTACTGGCAGTAGGGGAAGTAGAGAAGTGGAAAGATTTGCGAGCTGTCTGCAAGGTATACCTGGCAGGATTTGGGAATGACTGTGGGAGGCAGGGGCGGGAGGTATTAAGAATGATGCCAGAACACCAGTAGGATGGGGGTTCCATTTACCAAGATAGGCAATATGGGAGAAGGAACATGTCTGGGAGGGAACATAACTCATTTTTGCTGAGTTTTGGGGATCTGGGACATAAACTGAGATATCCACAAATCTGAAGCTCAAGAGAAGAGATCAGATTGGCAGTTATAAATCTGAGACTTGCTGGTATATAAATGGTTATCATAGCTGTGGAAGTAGATGAGGTCATTCGGCAAGAGTGCTTTCAACAACTTCAAGAGAAGCAGCCCAGGGACAGAACCATGAGAATTATCAGCAGAGACGGGTGGAGGCAAGGCTGCAAAGGTCCACAGAAAGGTAGGACCAGAGAGGAAGAAAGCAAACGAGGCAAATGTAGAGAAGCACATCAGCCCACTGCTCTCTGTTACCACTCTTACCCACCAGTCCATGTTGCCACCACCTCTTTCTTGGATGCTGCTCCAGCCTCCTAATCGCTCCCTATGTCCTTTCTGCCACCCTCCATCCATCCGCCTCTTAGCTGCCATAGCGATGCTTTAAAAATGCACCAGCCACAACACTGTCCAGCTTACCCCTTTACAATGGCTTCCTACCTCATTTGGGATAAAGACTCAAGTCATTAAGAAGGCACTCAATACATATTTGCTGAATGAATGAAGCCAAAGGAAGCCAGTGGTAAAGGAACGGTATCAAAAGCTAATAGAGGTCAAGGAAAATAAAACTGCAAAGAATCCAACTGGATTACCAATGTGCAAGTTATGACCCTGGAGTACAGTCGTGGGTGGAATGCAGATGGCAGTAGAGTGAAGGGTGAGGAGAGGTAACTTTGCAATAAGATATTCACCCGGAGAATAAATGCCTTTTAAGGCCATGAAGTTAGCTTATTATTTCATCTCAGTATTCCTCAAAGAGGCAAATAGAGGCCTGTAAAATTAAATGCTTACTGAAAAAAGTGTTTCACAATTAGCCCGCTTTAATGCTCATAAAGCTTGTTCTAATCTAAATCACTTTCATAGCCATCATCTTGCAATCTCACTGTGGCTCAGTGAAAAAAGTTCCAGTGTAGATTAAATGTTCCAAGATGACTTGATTTCTATGGCCTTCCTTTTCAATAGCTCTTTTTACCTTCCCAAACCCAGTTCATCCTTGTTTGGCATAGTCAGTAACAACACGGGGGTCACGGGGAAACATTAATTCCTTACTTTCAATTTGGAAGAACTATGCATTCTATAATCCTGCAAGATCAGAGACTTACAGGTCGCAGTTTGCCATGTGAGGTCTCAGGAGTATGCCTTGATGCCTGTGAGAATCCTGGTGACTCAGCATGAAGGCTTTTTTCTAAGGGAGAAAACCAAAGAAGCTCATTTTACTTGAGTTGTTGAGCAATAAAAATGCTGATGCAAGGCTGGCATGGTGGCTTGAGCCTGTAATCCCAGCACTTTGGGATACTGAGGTGGGAGGATTACTTGAGGCCAGGAGTTCAAGGCTGCAGTGAGCTATGATCCCGCCACTGCACTCCAGCCTGGGTGACAGAATAATACCCCAAATACAAAAATTAGCTGTGTGTGGTAGTGCATGCCTGTATTCCTAGCTACTAGGGAGGCTGAGGCAGGAGGATCACTTCAGCCCAGGAGTTAGGTTGCTGTGAGCCATGATCATGCCACTGAACTCCAGCCTGGGTGTCCAGCCTGGGTGACAGTGAGACTCTGTCTCTAAAAAAAAAAAAAAAAAAAAAGCAAATGCAGTATTTTGCCTTTCAGGCGAATATGCAGGCTTCTGAAGTGAAAATGCATTTAGACCCATGCCCAGGAGAACCCTTACCGTTTGCTGAAGGAGACCGGGGAAAGTACAGGGAGCTCCTCTTATCTGGGCTGGGGTAGGGGCTGCTGGGAGGCTGGTCGTACAACGGCAGTGGAGGCAGGGAGGCGTGTGGCTTGGGGGAAGGAGAGATCTGCAGCAAAGGGAAGCGAGGTTACCCGGTGCTCCCCTCCAGGAAGGAGAGCCTGGCTGCTTCTCTGACTGCTCTGTACTCATCCCTTTTCCCTGAAGCTAAGCTGACTGTTGAAACTTGTCAACCTCATTAGAGGCAACTGAGCATTAAATAACCACCTCAAGCCCCAATTTTGCATTGCACTTCACTTTTTCCTCTTACAGATCTCATCACATTACTGATTTTAGTTTATCTTAAACAGTTATCAAGTGAAGCCACTCTCTAGGGTTCTATTGAAAATGTACCAAATTAGTCAATTCAGTAAACTTAGCAAAGAACAACAACAAAAGGAACAAGTTGGATTTTTTGGGGTGAAGATAAAATACTTTGCTGAATTTCTGACTTCCCCAGGTTTTGTGCATGTTAGGCTAAGGTGTCACAATCACCATGCAAACAAGATCGGCAAACACGTTCCTTCTTCCTCTACCTGTCTGGCCTGCAGTGATAGATCCCTGAGGGGACAAACTAAGCTCTGACTGAATTAGAGGTTCCTTTAAAGGCTGTTTCCCTGTGATGAACTAAGTGTAGGGTCGTTGAGTGGGGATTGGGGGCTCTGGCAGCCTCATTAATTCTCTGAAATAGACTGGCAGGACCTGGACTAGGCAAGGAGGCTCTGACAGTGAGGGAGAGAGAGAGCCAGCTAAGAGTTTTACTACGTAAATTAACCACAGAGCAACGCCTTCCCTCTTCGGTTTGTTTCTTTCTCTCTATCAAAACGATCTTTGGTATGTCACATATAATTTGGCATTTTGGTTAACCGATTCAAGGAAGAGAATGTGGGAATATGGAGGTGTGGGAGGATGGCCATATTCCACAAGGGACTGACTGACAAGTCTCTGGTTTCCCAAATTCAGTTGTGCAGACACTGGCAACCAAGGACCGGTGAGGGTAAGGCAGAGATTGCAGCCCACTTTTGTGTGGATCCACAGACCCTTTGGGAGCAATTTTCTTTAAACATCTTTTAATTCAACTGTCTCCCCTCTCAAGTACCTGAATCTCTCTCATCCATGGAGTGTCACCATTTTCTGAGGCTGAAAGTTCTTCCACTAGCACCGATGGGAAAACTCCAATACGCCCATTGAATTCCCCTTCCCAGAAGCCATCGTCATCTTGGTTTTCTTTGTTCAAGATACGGATTATTGCTCCCTCAGGAAAAGATAACTCATCATCTGTCTGGCCCTCGTAATCATAAAGTGCTTTCACAAAACAGACTAGGGAGCAAGAGAAAAACAAATCTGGTAAGATAATTAACAGCCGGTTGCTTCTGCAACGACCCCTATGCTCACATGACAACTAAAAGAGCATAATACAGAATAGGATTAAGGTTGTAATTTTTTTTACTCACTGATGAATGATTAACTTTAGGGTTCTACTGTGCAGGACAAATGTGACCATATAAAGAAAAGCATATTATAGGACAGGAGGAAAGTTGTGCTTTTTATCCCACTGAAGGCTTACTCTAGGGCAATACAGTTTAGGTCAAATGTGACCAAATAAAGAGTGCCTTGTTTCAGTCTTTACCACTGGCATCTCCGTTGAGGCTGCCTGAAACGAGTTCTGCTTCCGTGGAATTGCTGGACGTGTGTGACCGACTGTCCAAAGCGGCCAGGGACTGCAGCATGCTCAGGAGGCTGTTCGAGGTGGGAAACTGTAAGTACTTTTCTGGCACATAACCCACTTGGCCAACTTTATTTCGAGCCTGGGTAAAAGACATGTGACAAAACAAGTTTACACACACAATTTAGACAGGGCACAACAAAGACCAAAACAAACTCCTAAAAATGTCACAAGAAGGGGCGATATGAGCAAAGGAATATACCTTTACCCAGTCTTCCATATCTCCATCTTCAATCACTTCTAACACCTCATGTTCCTCAATGGTCAACTCATCTGGTTGAGAAGCCTGCAATGTAGGATGGTCATGGACAAAATTAAAAAGGTTAGATAAGGAGCAGATGTGAGCTGATCATGACAAAAACTGGGGATCAAAATATTGAAATGATTTTGAGAAACATGTTGAACATAAAAATTTAAATGCTGTAAAACTTTCATAATGAGGTGAAGTTTTACTTTAAAAAAACTAAACAGAATAAAACCATAACAAAAACTCAAGAAACTGAATCCTCAAGAGGCAATGAGGTTCAATGAACAGAACACGTGAGCCTGGGCAACACAGCGAGACCCCCATCTCTACCAATAAATAAATAAATAAGTAAATAAATAAATAAAATTAGTCAGGCATGGTGGAACGTGCCTGTAGTCCCAGCTACTCGGGAGGCTGAGGTGGGAGGATCGCTTGAGCCTGGGAGGTTGAGGATGCAGTGAGCCATGAGCATGCCACTGCACTCCAGCCTGGGCAACAGAGCGAGACCCTGTCTCTAAAAAAAAAAAAAACAAAAAAAGAGAGCACTTCCTGGAAGTAGAGGACCTGGGTTCCAACTCCAGCTTCTGTATCAAGTTATTCAACTTGATGCCTCCATTTCTTTGAAATGACAATCCTGCCATTTTCTGGAGGATGTGAGTCAATGTGGGATGAATAAGCACAGAAGTGTGATGATTTGAGAAGCAAAGGCAAAGGAGAAGGCACTGAATTGGAACTGCTACCAGAGGGCTCCCATGGACAAGCATGCAGTGAAAATGCAAAGAACTATGTACATGAATTTGATGATAGTGGGTGCAGTGCCTAGGATTGATCTGGAATCACTGTAAAGCAGTGGCCAAAAGAAGAAAATTGTAGGAAAGGAAATGATTGAGATCAGTCATGGTTTGGATTTCTTATGCTCCAACTTAACTGTGTGGAGACTGAGATCATCCATTTGCATGCTACTGTACAAGCTGCTAACCATGATGGTTTTATTATCCCTGACAGCAGCAGTCCACCAGCATCAGCCACCCACATGTTGCCCTTGAGACTGCCAAATCTGTAAACGCTCTGAGGCTCCACAGAGGGGCTGGAAAGTCCGTGTGGCTTTGCTTCCTAACAGCCTTGCCTGTCATGTGTAATAGGCAGGGGCCTGCTGGCTTCTGGCTCTCTAGAAAACAGTCTTAAAAGCTTTCCCCAAGTCCCAAGATGGGTTAAAACCATCACCTAAAACCATAAAGTTTTTAAAATCTCACAATCTCAAAATATAAAATTAACTACAAGTTACACAAAAATAAGGCAAAAAAGGGGTCATTTTCAAGATCAATTTCCCATTTTATGAACATTAAAACATTTCATCAAAATCCAGATTCTGGATGTTGCCATAGCTCCCTGAGACAGAAAAATAATATTGAGGAAAAAACCCCACTCATTTACCCTTGCTAGCTTTTCCAATGGAATTCCTTCACTACTCTGAAACCACACTATGCCTTGAATATGCCAGCAAAAGGCAATTTTGTAATAAAAATGTTTTCCATGGCAAGACCTAAAAAGTATCAACACAACCAGATGTTAATGTATGTGACAGCAAACCAGGGAGGTAGTACACTTTTAAATAAACTGCTGCCCTTATAAAAAGCTACGGAGAGGCTGAGTGAGGTGGCTCACGCCTATAATCCCAGCACTTTGGGAGACCAAGGTGGGTGGATCACTTGAGGCCAGGAGTTTGAGACCAGCCTGGGCAACATGGCAAAACCCTGTCTCTATGAAAAATACAAAAAATTAGGTAGGTGTGGTGGCACGTGCCTGTAATCCCAGCTAGCGCCTGTAATCCCAGCTAGTGCCTGTAATCCCAGCTACTTGGGAGGCTGAGGTGGGAGGATCACTTGAATCAGGGAGGCAGAGGTTGCAGTGAGCCGAGATCACACCAATGCACTCCAGCCTGGGTGACAGAGCAAGACCCTGTCTCAAAAAAACAAAAAACAAAAAACAAATAAACAAAAAAACCATGGAGGTCCGTGCAAGTTTTTCAACACTGCAGCACTAGTTGTCCAATGTAAGCAGACACTAGCTTGATCATCCCATCCTAAAGCAGTGATGACCAATTCTTCCACCTAACAAGGTCAAGTTCTTTGCATGGCTATCAAGACCCTGCAGAGTTTGGTCCCTGTGGGTCTCCTGACGCTTTGGCCCCTGCATACTATTTCTAATCTCTGAGCATACGATGTTCATCCTTGCCTCTGTGCTTTTATCAGGTGTTCTTCCATCCAGCAGGTTCTGTTCCCTCTTTCCTATCTGATGAGCAGACTTAGATTACTGTCGGTTTAAATCCAGCTTCAGTATGTTTTTATGGGCAAGTGACTGTAAGATACCTTTGAACCTCAGTTTTCTTTTTTCCTACTAGAATATAAGCTCCATGAGGGCAGAGATTTTTGTCTGTTTTGATCAATGCTATATCCCAGAGCCTAGAAAAGCCCACAGCACTGATACATGGAAGGTGCTCAAGCACTATTTGTTGAATGAATGGGGTGTTTGATAGTATCTTCCTCATAGGGTTATTGAAGGGATTACAAATAAATAGATAGATACATAGATAGATAGTAGTTACGATTACTTTTGATTTGAGACTGAGCGCATGTGTTTTCCCAGACTACTCATGATGAGTAGGCTGCTCCTCCTTTTGCTCTTTTTTTTTTTTTTTTTTTGAGACGGAGTCTCACAGTGTTGCCCAGGCTGGAGTGCAGTGGTGCCATCTCAGCTCACTGCAACCTCCGCCTCCTGGGTTCAAGCAATTCTCCTGCCTCAGCCTCCCAAGTAGCTGGGATTACAGGTTCACGCCACCATGACTGGCTCATTTTTTGTATTTTTAGCAGAGATGGGGTTTCACTATGTTGGTCAGGCTGGTCTCGAACTCCTGACCTCGCGATTTGCCCGCCTTGGCCCCCCAACATGCTGGGATTACAGGCGTGAGCTACCGTGCCCAACCCTCCTTTTGTTCTTAAAAGGCTCTGAGCGTCCCCATGACACTGACTACCATGATGCTCTAATGAGTTTGTCCTTGTGAGCTTCCTACTAGAAATAATTAGGGACTATATTTCTTCTCACTTACCCCAACTAAAGACAGTGAGCAGTAAATGGTTATTAAATACACACATGCTCTCATACTGTCTCCTTAAGTCCTAGTATCCAGTGACAACCAGAGCTCCGTTTCCACCAGTATCTCTCCAAATTTCCTGTATTTCTTTTAAAACAACATGTTTTTCCTGATTATATCATACATGTTCATCGTAGAAAAGCTGGAAAATATGCATAATTGAGATCTTACGGTACATACAATTTGGTATCCTACCTTTTAATTTAATATTAGGACATAAGGGTTTCTTCTTATATAGAAAAACTCTAACATAAATTTCAATAAGTTTCATAATATTATATGTTATGGCTATAGTATATGAATGTCTAATTATTCTCATTGAACTGCCGAATTTAAATTTTGTTTAAATTTATTTTTTAGAGGCAGGGTCTCACTCTGTCACCCAGGCTGGAGTACAGTGCTGTAATCATGGCTCACTGCAGCCTCGATCTCCTGGGCTCCAGTGATCCTCCTACCTGAGCCTCCTGAATAGCTAGGACTATAGGCATGTGCCACCATGCTCAGCTAATTTTAAAATTTTTCTGTAGAAACCAGGTTTTGCCTTGTTGCCCAGGCTGGTCTCAAACTCCTGGCTTCAAGTGATCTTCTCGCTTTGGCCCCACAAACTGTTGGGATTACAGGCATGAGCCATTGCATCCAGTCATGAGCTCTATTATCCTCACTGATGTCACTATCAGAATGAGGGCAAGAGAAGGATTCATTTGTTCATGCCTTCCTTCTATCATTCAAGTATTCATTCCACAATTATTTACTAATGACCTACTACGTGCTGGGCATTGTCCTAGGGGCTGAAGACACACAGACAAGGTAAACATACAGAGACAAAACTTCTCCCTTCATGGACCTTTAGCGGGGAGTCAAAGAAATATGAAAACTAAGATTAAGTTTGGCTGGGCAGAAGCGCCATATATTATAAAGCAGTACTATATGAAAGGATATTTTTGTGTCCAAAACGTTTCTATATTATGATTTATTTCCTTAGGATGGATGCTAAAAGGGTCAAAAGTTATGAACATTCTTAAGGCTTTTGACTCTAACCTTTTTTTTTTTTTTTTTGAGACAGAGTCTCGCTCTGTCACCCAGGCTGGAGTGCAGTGGTGCGATCTTGGCTCACTGCAACCTCCTCCTCCTGAGTTCAAGTAATTCTCCTGCCTCAGCCTCCCTAGTAGCTGAGATTACAGGTGCCCGCCACCACGCCCAGCTAATTTTTGTATTTTTAGTAGAGATGGGGTTTCATCATGTTGGTTGGGCCAGTCTCAAACTCCTAACCTCAGTGATCCACCTGCCTCATTTTCCCAAACTGTTGGGATTACAGGCGTGAGCCACCATGCCCGGCCAACTCTAACCATTAAATATAGCTTTCTTTGTTCTCACCAGATTATTCGAGGCCTCCTTTTTGGTCTGGACTATAAGAATTATGATTAGGCTTAAAGTCAGTCCCTCTGTATCCTAATCTGTCCTCTAGAATATCTATACCATAACCACGTTAGCTTCTTAAAAGTCCAATCTGATTTCAGGCCATCTAAGGATCTTCCTAGCCAGGATAAAAACCAAACCTCTAAGTCTGGTACCCAAGGCCCTTTACTATCTGACAACAAACATCTTTATGCACAGCCCCTCTGTTCTCCTGCTCCTACACCACTGAATTTAACATTTCCTGAACACTCCACACTCTCACCACACTCTGTCTCTATACCTGCTGTTCTCTTTGTTTAGAAGGCTCTTTCCTCTCCCTACCTTCTCACTGCATCTAGAAAGGTCTTAAATCATGACCTAATTTAAATGCCATCTCATCTGTAAAATTTCTCCCAACGATCCAGGTAGAATTAGTGGCTCTACCTTTACTATAAATCTTTTCACACTTGTTCTATTTTCCAGTTTAATATTTATCCCTTCATAGATTGTCCACTCCTAGAGGGGAGAGATGTCATATTCATTCTGGCATCCCCCCAGTGTATCACATATTGGGCACTCTATTCAATGATTAACTGACTAAATAGATGTTCATAGTCTATTTAACGCAGGGATGTGCCTGGGATATGCCAACAGAGAGAATGTTGAATGAATGTGAACTGTTTAAAATCACTCGGACACTTAGGAATCTCTCTATTTAAGGACCTTAAATTTTAGTTCTGGGACATTCAAGTAAATATAATGGAAGGTGGTATCAGGAAACAATTCCAATGCTAGTTTTATAGTACCCTGTAATACCTTTCCAAGTATCTGAGAAGATGATTTTAAATTTTCAAAAGATTATCAAAATGATTTACATTGGAAAAAATGCTAACACTTTCAATGAACAGGAAGTATTATGAATTTAAATACAAAATGAAAGGATGTTAAACTCAAAACAAGTCTGGGAATCACTGATATTGAGATTACCAAACACTGCCACCTTTTGGCTACACGGGGATGTGGCGGGGGAGTGAATCTGTCTGGTGCATGACAGGTGGATTCTCTCTCCAGGACTTTCCCTTCTGATAGCCTTCCGCATTGCCCCTTCTCGCACATGCCTCCACCAGAACAGGGGCAAGAGAAGATTCATGTATTCATGCCTCCCTTCCAACATTCATGTATTCATCCCACAATTATTTACTGATGACCCACTATGGCTGGACATCATCCTCGGGGCTGAAGACACACAGACAAGGTACACATACACAGACAAAATTTCTGCCTTCATGGACCTTTAGTGGAGCGTCAAAGAAATATGAAAATAAATAAGATTAAGTTTGGCTGGGCAGAAGTGCTATATAATAAATAAAAGAGGCAATGGGATAACAAGTAGTGACCGAGGAGTTGGTTATTTATTTAGGTGGTTATGGGTGACCTTAAGAAGGAACTACTTGAGCTGAGCTTCATTGAGGAGCAGGCGAACTGAGATTTGGGGAAAAAAAGAGTTCTAGGCAGACGGAGTAGCAAGTGAAAGACGTCAAGTCAGAGCCTAAACTCATCACCATTCTGTTATGTTGCCCCAATATTAACCTAATAACAATTTTATGCTAAGTAAAGCTTGAGAGACTGGATGGATACAGTCATGTGTATCTTCAGAGTTAATCAGAATTTAATAACAGTATGTTGGAGAAATACAAACCTTGTAGGAATAAACAACTTTGCAGGTGAGTGGATAATTTCTTAAGGTGCCAGAAGGGCTGGAACTGCTGTCATCGAAAACATCCATGTTATCTTCAAACTCTTCTCCTTCTTCTCTTTCGGTATCTGCATTAAGCTAAGAAAAATTAGAAACCATTGGCTAGTTTCCTTACTTCAGGAAAATGGTTGAAAGCCGGAAAAACACTTAAAACCTGATTGTTTCAAAATGTTAATTTGCCTTTTAACTCTGCATAGAAATGACTATCTTTCGCACTTACATTTTTCATGTTATGAAAGAACAGAGTTTTTTTTTTTTTTTTTTTTTTTTAGATGGAATTTTACTCTTGTCACCCCGGCTGGACTGCAATGGCGTGATCTTGGCTCACTGCAACCCCCGCCTCCCAGATTCAAGCAATTCTCGTGCCTCAGTCTCCCAAATAGCTGGGATTACAGGCACCCACCACCACACCTGGCTAATTGTTCTGTATTTTTAGTAGAGATGGGGTTTCACCATGTTGGCCAGGCTGGTCTTGAACTCCTGGCCTCAAGTGATCCACTCACTTCGGCTTCCCAAAGTGCTGGTATTGTTACAGGTGTGAGCCACCGCACCAGGCCTAGGACAGAGATTTTTTTTTTATTTTATTTTTGAGACAGAGTCT
Organism: Hylobates moloch; assembly: GCF_009828535.3. Taxonomy (NCBI): domain Eukaryota; kingdom Metazoa; phylum Chordata; class Mammalia; order Primates; family Hylobatidae; genus Hylobates; species Hylobates moloch. Next base: position 44,873,008 of record NW_026652286.1, read on the forward strand.
CGCTGTGTTGCCCAGGCTAGAGTGTAGTGGCGTGATCCCGGCTCACTGCAAACTCTGCCTCCTCAGCCTCCGAAGTAGCTGGGACTACAGGTGCCTGCCACCACGCCCGGCTAATTTCTTGTATTTTTAGTAGAGACGGGGTTTCACTGTGTTAGCCACAATGGTCTCGATCTCCTGACCTCGTGATCCGCCTACCTCAGCCTCCCAAAGTGCTGGGATTATAGGTGTGAGCCACCGCGCCTGGCCAGGACAGAGATTTTTTTTAAATCAAGAAGGAAGTTTCTGTCAAATATGTAAGAAATATTTATCAGTATCCTTTCACTTTTCACTGTTAAGTACTGACTGACAAGGGCCTCTAAATTTTAACTGATCCTGTTAGTGAACATTAAAAAGGTTTCAGGCCAGGTGTGGTGGCTCATGCCTGTAATCCAAGCACTTTGGGAGGCCAAGGTAGGTGGATCACTTGAGGTCAGGAGTTTGAGACCAGCCTGGCCAACATGGTGAAACCTAACCCCATCTCTACTAAAAATAGAAAAAAAATATAGCCAGGCGTGTGGTGCATGCCTGAAGTCCCAGCTACTGGGAAGGACTGAGGCAAGACAATTGCTTGAACCCAGGAGGTAGAGACTAAGTGAGCCAAGAAAGATTGCACCACTGCACTACAGCTGGGGTGACACAGCGTGACTCTGTCTCAAAAAAAAAAAAAAAAAAAAAAGGTTGCTAAGTGCTACCAAGGATGTGGAGAACAGGATTTCATCTGTGGCTGGTAGAAATGTGAATTCATACATCCTTTTGAAAAAAAAACCTGTCCACTGAAATTAAAAACTAAACATACCATTGATCTAGCAATTCCATTTTTACGAATACATCATGGGGAAATAAAAGCACCAAGGTGTAAGACTATGTATTTTAAGATGTTTACTGCAACACTGCCTGTAGTGACAAACACCTGGACACAATCCATATGTCCATCAACAGGGGAATGTTTGAATGCACTCTGATGTATCCATATTATAGATTAATAACACTCATTAAAAATAAAGGTCGCCGGCCGGGTAAGGTGGCTCATTCCTGTAATCCCAGCATTTTGGGAGGCCGAGGGGGGCGGATCACAAGGTCAGGAGATCGAGACCATCCTGGCTAACACGGTGAAACCCCATCTCTATTAACAACAACAAAAAAAATTAGCCCAGCATGGTGGCATGCGCCTGTAGTCCCAGCTACTTGGGAGGCTGAGGAAGGAGAACTGCTTGAACCTGGGAGGCAGAGGTTGCAGTGACTGCACTCTGGCCTGGTGACAGAGCAAGACTCTGTCTAAAAACAAAACAAAAAATAGAAAACAAAACAAGAAAAAAATAAAGTTTGCCAAGTATGTGAAAAAACACTCAATATCACTAAAGAAATGCAAATCAAAACCACAGTGAGCTACCATCTCACATCAGTCAGAGTGGCTTTTTTTTTTTGAGATAGGGTCTTGCTGTGTTATCCAGGCTGGAATGCAGTGACACAATCACGGTTCATTGCAGTGTCGACCTCCTGGGCTCAAGCAATCTTCCTGCCTCAGCCTCCCGAATAGATGGGACTACAGGTGTGCAGCACCACGCCTGGCTAATTTTTGTTTTTGTTTTTTTTTGGTAGATAAGGGGTTTCACCACGTTGCTTAGGCTGGTCTTGAACTCCTGGGTTCAAGTGATCCTCCCGCCTTGGCCTCCCAAAGTGCTAAGATTATAGGAGTGAGGCATCATGCCTGGCTGAGAATGGCTATTATTAAAAAAGTCAAAAAATAACAGATGCTGGTGAGGTTATGGAAAAAAGGGATGCTTATACACTGCTGGTGGGAGTGTAAATTAGTTCAGCCACTGTGGGAAGCAGTGTGGCAATTTCTCAAAGAGCTAAAAACAGAACTACCATTCAACCCAGCAATCCCATTACTGGGCATATACCCAAAGGTACATAAATCATTCTTCTATAAAGACACATGGGCAGGAGTGGTGGCTCATGCCTGTAATCCCAGCACTTTGGGAGGCTAAAGTGGGTGGTGCCAAAATGGCGAAATCCTGTCTCTACTAAAAATACAAAAATTAGCCAGGCGTGGTGGTGTGTGCCTGTAATCCCAGCTATTCAGGAGGCTGAGGCACGAGAATTGCTTGAACTTGGGAGGCGAAGGTTGCAGTGAGTCAAGATTGTGCCAGTGCATTGCAGCCTGGGCAACAGAGCCAGATTATCTTAAAAAAAAAAAAAAAAGACATACGCACACATGCACGTGTATATTCATTGCAACACTATTTATACTAGCGAAGACATGGAATCAACCTAAATACTCATCAATGACAAGTTGAATAAAGAAAATGTGGTACATATATACCATGAATTACTAGGCAGCCACAAAAAAGAATGATGTCTTCTGCAGGAACATGGATGGAACTGGAGGCCATTATCCTTAACAAACTAATACAGGGACAGAAAACCAAATACTGCATGTTCTCACTAATAAGTGGGAGCTAAATGATGAGCACTCATGGACACAAAGAGGGGAACAACAGACACTGGGGCCTACTTGAAGGCAGAAGGTGGGAGGAGGGAAAGGATTAGAAAAAATAACTATTGGGTACTAGACTTAGTACCTGGGTAGTGAAACAATTTGTAAAACAAACCCCCATGACACGAGTTTACCTATATAACAAACCTGCACATGTACTCTTGCACTTAAAAGTTTTTTAAAAATTGAGTTCGAGACTAGAAAGCCCAGAAATAAACCTTCACATACATGATTAAATGATTTTCAACAAGGATGCCAAGACTACTCAGTGGAGGAAAGGACAGTTGTTCAACAAATGTTGCTGGAAAAATTGGATACCCATATGCAAAAGAATGAAGTTGAAATCTCACCTTATACGATACACAGAAAAAATTAAATGGATCAAAGACCTAAATCTATGAAACTTTAAAAGAAAACATAGGGGAAACATTTTATGACACTGGATTTGGCAATGATTTTTTTGGAGACAGAGTCTCGCTCTGTTGCCCAGACTGGAGTGTAGTGGCGCGATCTTGACTCACTGCAACCTCCGCCTGCCAGGTTCAAGCAATTCTCCTGCCTCAGCCTCCCAAGTAGCTGGGACTACAGGTGCATGCCACCACACCTGGCTAATCTTTTGTATTTTAGTAGAGATGGGGTTTTACCGTGTTGCCCAGGCTGGTCTCAAACTCCTGAGCTCAGGCAATCTCCCCACCTCAATGAGTTTTTAAAATATGATACCAAAAGCATAGGCAACAAAAGAAAAAAACAGATAAATTGAACCTTATCAAAATAAAAAATATGTATGCATCAAAGAACAATAGAGTGAAATGGCAACCCACAGAACGGGATAAGGTATTTGCAAGTTATATATCTTAAAAGGGACTAATATCCAGAATATGTAAAGAATCCCTAAAACTGACCACCACCAACAAATAATCCAATTAAAAATGGGCAAAAGGTTTGAAGAGATATCTTTCCAAATAATTTACATAAATAGCCAATAACCACATGAAAATATGCTCAACATCACTAATGATTAGGGAAATGGAAATCAAAACCACAATGAGATACCATTTCACACCCATTAGGATGTTATTATATATATTTTAAAAAACCCAGAAAATAACAAGTGTTGACAAGGATGTGGAAAAATTGGAACTTTTATACACTGCTGGTAGGAATGTAAAATGGTACAGCTGCTATGGAAAAACAGTAACATGTTTCTTCAATAAGTTAAACACAGAATTACCACATAATTCGGCAACGCCATTTTGGGTATATACCCAAAAGAACTGAAAGCACAGACTTGAACAGATATTTGTAAACCAATGTTCACAGCCACATTATTCACAAAAGGTAGAAGCAACTCAAATGTCCATTGAGAGATGAATGGATAAGTAAAATGTATGTATATAACACAAACCAAATAAAAATGTGGTATACATACATATAATAGAATATTATTGTCTGTCTGTCTATCTATCTATCTATCTGGTTAGAGACAGGGTCTCACTCTGCCGCCCAAGCTGGAGTGCAATGGTGTGATCATAGCTCATTGCAGCTTTGAACTCCTGGATGCAAGGGATCTTCCTACTTCAGTCCCCCAAGTAGCTGGGACTACAGGCACACACCACCATTCCCAGTTTATTCAGTCTTAAAAAGGAGGGAAATTTTGACACATGGTACATACGACATGGGTGATCTTTGAGGCCATTACGCTAAGTGGAATAAGCCAGTCACAAAAAGATAAAATACTCTGATTCTACTTATATGAGGCATGCAGAGTAGTCAAATTCATAGAGACAGAAAGCAGAATGGTGATTGTCAGAGGCTGCATGATGGGGAGTTATTGCTTAATGGGCAGAGAGTTTTACTTTTGCTAGATGAAAAGAATCCTGGAAGTGGGCCAGGCACAGTGGTTCATGCCTGTAATCCCAGCACTTTGGGAGGCCGAGGCAGGCAGATCACATAAGGTCAGGAGTTCAAGACCAGCCTGGCCAACATGGTGAAACCCTATCTCTACTAAAAATACAAAATATTAGGCCAGGTGCGGTGGCTCACACCTGTAATCCTCGCACTTTGGGAGGCCAAGGCAGGCAGTTCACCTGAGGTCGGGAGTTCGAGACCAGTCTGACCAACGTGGAGAAACCCTGTCTCTACTAAAAATACAAAATTAGCCAGGTGTGGTGGCGCATGCCTATAACCCCAGCTACTCAGGAGGCTGAGGCAGGAGAATCACTTGAACCTGGGAGGCGGAGGTTGCGGTGAGCTGAGATCGTGCCATTGTACTCCAGCTTGCCTGGGCAACAAGAGCAAAACTCCGTCTCAAAAAAAAAAAAGACCAAAAATTTGCTGGGTATGGTGGCAGGTGCCTGTAATCCTAGCTGCTCAGGAGGCTGAGGCAGGAGAATCACTTGAACCCGGGAGCTGGAGGTTGCAGTGAGCCAAGATCATGCCACTGTACTCCAGCCTGGGTGACAGAGTGAGACTCTGTCTCAAAAAAAAAAAAAAAAAAAAAGAGTTCTGGAGATGGATGGATGGTGGGGATGGTTCTACAACGATGTGAATGTACTTAATGCCACTAAACTTACACTTAAAATGGTAAATTTGTATATTTTACCATACACATGAACAAACATGAAAAGCACATTCCTTTCTGAAATGTAACACAAGGAAAATAATTTTTAACCCAGTTTCAAGGTATATTACCCATCATAGCTAAAAGGCATTTATTCATTGAAAGGGCATTGAGTAAAAAATGAGTTAGATCCACAGGCACTTACCTAGAGCACTGTCCGTGATATACTGAATATAAATAATATTTATATGAGCATACATATCTGACAGGGGAAGGCAGAATGAGAAGAATAAAGACTGGAGAATAGATGAAATGACTGACTTGCTTTTTATATACATCTATACTCTTTGAACTATTAGAATATGCATGTTTTACTTTTTAAATTAAAAACCTAATAAAGAAGAGACAAACAGCCTCAAATATTTGTTTCTTGCTTGCTACACACAAGCACTTATTTGGCTGCTTTTTCCCATATTCAAACATACAAAAGCACCAATGTTTACACATTTAAGGTTACAAAGAATGGACAGGCAGGATTGGCCTTCATAGGAGAGCCATTAATTAAAGTATCAAATAACTACTGTTATGTAGAAAACTATGCTAGCCTCTTTGATGGATAGAAAACGAAGGACACAGTGTCTCCTTCCAGTGGTTCACAATCTAGAGTGAAGGATACTAAAAGGAGAGGTCAAGTGCATGGCCCTGGGAATGCGGAAGAGGCCACTGGAGAGGAGTCAGGGAAGACTTCCCGGGATATGACGAGTCCAAAAGTACAGGCTGCCTAGCTGTCAAGTTCTACTTTTTCATGAATTAAAGGGCTTTCTCTTGAGTAATTATCACTGAAGTTTTAAAACTGACTCTCCTCTTAACCACTGTTTCCCTAATAAAATTCTATAGCACTGTATACATGTATCAAAATGTCCTTCTGTATCCCATAAATATGTATAAATATTATGTGTCAAATAAAAATAAAAGGGAAAAAATTCTACAGAATTGTGGAGAGTTCCAGAATAATAAATTGTACCTTTTTCCTGACATATTTATTGCCACCATTTCAAAGCTGCTGAAATATTCTCATTGATAACTTCATTGAAAATTCTCCACAGCTGAGTGAGGAAATCCTGTGCTATCTCTTACAAATTATTCATCTATCATCAGTCAGGTCGGTGGCAAAACAGTCTCACATCATATTGAGTCTTTGCCACTCAATAGTTAGAAGCAAAATATTCAGAATCACAGACTTACAATTGTGTTGTTTTCCAACAGGGCATTGTGCCACATAAAAGAATCATGCTAGAAATTGCCATAAAATTAACTTTAAACATATTATATATACTTAGAAGACATTGCCTTCATATTCTAGGAAAGGTTACAGGCATTTAAAAAAACAGTGGCGGCCGGGCGCGGTGGCTCACGCTTGTAATCTCAGCACTTTGGGAGGCCGAGGCGGGCGGATCACGAGGTCAGGAGATCGAGACCACGCTGAAACCCCGTCTCTACTAAAAATACAAAAAATTCGCCGGGCGAGGTGGCGGGCGCCTGTAGTCCCAGCTACTCAGGAGGCTGAGGCAGGAGAATGGCGTGAACCCGGGAGGCGGAGCTTGCAGTGAGCCGAGATCGCGCCACTGCACTCCAGCCTGGGCAACAGAGCGAGACTCCGTCTCAAAAAAAAAAAAAAAAAAAACCAGTGGGTATTGCAAAAATCAAAACAAAACACCCATACATTTATAAAAATGTGGGTAGAACAAGTTTCCAAAAATATACATGTACTGTGCTTTGACACTGGGAATGAATCCAAAACATTTTATCTTGGCAACCTGGTTGATACTAAACATTCCTTTTTTCCTCCTTTATTTGGAGTTGATTTTTGGATTCCCATGGAAGGCAATAAGAAGGCTGCAGTGCCAGCAATAGGGGTCACTGTCATATGCTTCTGCATTGCTCTAGCTGCTTTCCAAAGCATGTCATCACAGAATAATTTCTTCCTTTTTCCTCTTCCACTCTTAACTGAACTGTTACACTGTTTTCTTGACCCAGCATTTCTAAAATCACATGCTTCCTTGATGTTTCTTTTTTTTTTTTTTTTTTTCTTTTTTATTATACTTTAGGTTTTTAGGGTACATGTGCACAATGTGACAATGTGCAGGTTTGTTACATATGTATCCATGTGCCATGTTGATTTCCTGCACCCATTAACTCGTCCTTTAGCATTAGGTGTATCTCCTAATGCTGTCCCTCCCCCCTCCCCCCACCCCACAACAGTCCCCGGAGTGTGATGTTCCCCTTCCTGTGTCCATGAGTTCTCATTGTTCAATTCCCACCTATGAGTGAGAACATGCGGTGTTTGGTTTTTTGTCCTTGCGATAGTTTACTGAGAATGATGTTTTCCAGTTTCATCCATGTCCCTACAAAGGACACGAACTCATCATTTTTTATGGCTGCATAGTATTCCATGGTGTATATGTGCCACATTTTCTTAATCCAGTCTATCGTTGTTGGACATTTGGGTTGGTTCCAACTCTTTGCTATTGTGAATAGTGCCGCAATAAACATACGTGTGCATGTGTCTTTATAGCAGCATGATTTATAGTCCTTTGGGTATATACCCAGTAATGGGATGGCTGGGTCAAATGGTATTTCTAGTTC
>NW_026652286.1:44885752-44926320 GCF_009828535.3 Hylobates moloch
ATTTTGTATCCTGAGACTTTGCTGAAGTTGCTAATCAGCTTAAGGAGATTTTGGGCTGAGACAATGGGGTTTTCTAGATATACAATCATGTCATCTGCAAACAGGGACAATTTGACTTCCTCTTTTCCTAATTGAATACCCTTTATTTCCTTCTCCTGCCTGATTGCCCTGGCCAGAACTTCCAGCACTATGTTGAAAAGGAGCGGTGAGAGAGGGCATCCCTGTCTTGTGCCAGTTTTCAGAGGGAATGCTTCCAGTTTTTGCCCATTCAGTATGATATTGGCTGTGGGTTTGTCATAGATAGCTCTTATTATTTTGAGATACGTCCCATCAATACCTAATTTATTGAGAGTTTTTAGCATGAAGAGATGTTGAATTTTGTCAAAGGCCTTTTCTGCATCTATTGAGATAATCATGTGGTTTTTGTCTTTGGTTCTGTTTATATGCTGGATTACATTTATTGATTTGCGTATGTTGAACCAGCCTTGCATCCCAGGGATGAAGCCCACTTGATTATGGTGGATAAGCTTTTTGATGTGCTGCTGGATTCGGTTTGCCAGTATTTTATTGAGGATTTTTGCATCAATGTTCATCAAGGATATTGGTCTGAAATTCTCTTTTTTGGTTATGTCTCTGCCAGGTTTTGGTATCAGGATGATGCTGGCTTCATAAAATGTGTTAGGGAGGATTCCCTCTTTTTCTATTGATTGGAATAGTTTCAGAAGGAATGGTACCAGTTCCTCCTTGTACCTCTGGTAGAATTCAGCTGTGAATCCATCAGGTCCTGGACTCTTTTTGGTTGGTAAGCTATTGATTATTGCCACAATTTCAGAAGCTGTTATTGGTCTATTCAGAGATTCAACTTCTTCCTGGTTTAGTCTTGGGAGGGTGTATTTGTCGAGGAATTTATCCATTTCTTCTAGATTTTCTAGCTTATTTGCATAGAGGTGTTTGTAGTATTCTCTGATGGTAGATTGTATTTCTGTGGGATCGGTGGTGATATCCCCTTTTTCGTTTTTTATTGCATCTATTTGATTCTTCTCTCTTTTCTTCTTTATTAGTCTTGCTAGCGGTCCATCAATTTTGTTGATCTTTTCAAAAAACCAGCTCCTGGATTCATTAATTTTTTGAAGGGTTTTTTGTGTCTCTATTTCCTTCAGTTCTGCTCTGATTTTAGTTATTTGTAGCCTTCTGCTAGCTTTTGAATGTGTTTGCTCTTGCTTTTCTAGTTCTTTCAATTGTGATGTTAGGGTGTCAATTTTGGATCTTTCCTGCTTTCTCTTGTGGGCATTTAGTGCTATAAATTTCCCTCTACACACTGCTTTGAATGTGTCCCAGAGATTCTGGTATGTTGTGTCTTTGTTCTCGTTGGTTTCAAAGAACATCTTTATTTCTGCCTTCATTTCATGATGTACCCAATAGTCATTCAGGAGCAGGTTGTTCAGTTTCCATGTAGTTGAGCGGTTTTGAGTGAGTTTCTTAATCCTGAGTTCTAGTTTGATTGCACTGTGGTCTGAGAGACAGTTTGTTATAATTTCTGTTCTTTTACATTTGCTGAGGAGAGCTTTACTTCCAACTATGTGGTCAATTTTGGAATAGGTGTGGTGTGGTGCTGAAAAAAATGTATATTCTGTTGACTTGGGGTGGAGAGTTCTGTAGATGTCTATTAGGTCCACTTTATGTAGAGCTGAGTTCAATTCCTGGATATCCTTGTTAACTTTCTGTCTCGTTGATCTGTCTAATGCTGACAGTGGGGTGTTAAAATCTCCCATTATTATTGTGTGGGAGTTTAAGTCCCTTTGTAGGTCACTGAGGACTTGCTTTATGAATCTGGGTGCTCCTGTGTTGGGTGCATATATATTTAGGATATTTAGCTCTTCTTGTTGAATTGATCCCTTTACCATTATGTAATGGCCTTCTTTGTCTCTTATGATCTTTGTTGGTTTAAAGTCTATTTTATCAGAGACTAGGATTGCAACCCCTGCCTTTTTTTGTTTTCCAGTTGCTTGATAGATCTTCCTCCATCCCTTTATTTTGAGTCTATGTGTGTCTCTGCACGTGAGATGGGTTTCCTGAATACAGCACACTGATGGGTCCTGACTCCTTATCCAGTTTGCCAGTCTGTGTCTTTTGATTGGAGCATTTAGCCCATTTACATTTAACGTTAATATTGTTATGTGTGAATCTGATCCTGTCATTATGATGTTAGTTGGTTATTTTGCTCGTTAGTTGCTATAGTTTCTTCCTAGCCTCGATGGTCTTTACAATTTGGCATGTTTTTGCAGTGGCTGGAACCGGTTGTTCCTTTCCATGTTTAGTGCTTCCTTCAGGAGCTCTTTTAGGGCAGGCCTGGTGGTGACAAAATCACTCAGCGTTTGCTTGTCTATAAAGTATTTTATTTCTCCTTCACTTATGAAGCTTAGTTTGGCGGGACAGCAAATTCTGGGTTGAAAATTCTTTTCTTTAAGAATGTTGAATATCGGCCCCCACTCTCTTCTGGCTTGTAGAGTTTCTGCTGAGAGATCAGCTGTTAGTCTGATGGGCTTCCCTTTGTGGGTAACCCGACCTTTCTCTCTGGCTGCCCTTAACATTTTTTCCTTCATTTCAACTTTGGTGAATCTGACAATTATGTGTCTTGGAGTTGCCCTTCTCGAGGAGTATCTTTGTGGCGTTCTCTGTATTTCCTGAATCTGAATGCTGGCCTGCCTTGCTAGATTGGGGAAGTTCTCCTGGATAATATCTTGCAGAGTGTTTTCCAACTTGGTTCCATTCTCCCCATCATTTTCAGGTACACCAATCAGACGTAGGTTTGGTCTTTTCACATAGTCTCAAATTTCTTGGAGGCTTTGTTCATTTCTTTTTATTCTTTTTTCTCTAAACTTCCCTTCTCTCTTCATTTCATTCATTTCATCTTCCATCAGTGATACCCTTTCTTCCAGTTGATTGCATCTGCTACTGAGGCTTCTGCAATCTTCGCGTAGTTCTCGAAACTTGGCTTTCAGCTCCATCAGCTCCTTTAAGCCCTTCTCTCCATTGGTTATTCTAGTTATCCATCCTTCTAATTTTTTTTCAAAGTTTTTAACTTCTTTGCTATTGTTTTGAATTTCCTCTCGTAGCTCAGAGTAGTTTGATCGTCTGAAGCCTTCTTCTCTCAACTCATCAAAGTCATCCTCCATCCAGCTTTGTTCCGTTGCTGGTGAAGAACTGCGTTCCTTTGGAGGAGGAGAGGTGCTCTGTTTTTTAGAGTTTCCAGTTTTTCTGCTCTGTTTTTTCCCCATCTTTGTGGTTTTATCTACTTTTTGTCTTTGGTGATGGTGATGTACAGATGGGTTTTTGGTGTTGAAGTCCTTTCTGTTTGTTAGTTTTCCTTCTACCAGACAGGACCCTCAGCTGCAGGTCTGTTGGAGTTTACTAGAGGTCCACTCCAGACCCTGTTTGGCTGGGTGTCAGCAGCGGTGGCTGCAGAACAGCGGATTTTCGTGAGACCACAAATTCAGCTGTCTGATAGTTCCTCTGAAAGTTTTGTCTCAGAGGAGTACCCGGTTGAATGAGGTGTCAGTCTGACCCTACTGGGGGGGGTGCCTCCCAGTTAGGCTGCTCAGGGGTGAGGGACCCACTTTAGGAGGCAGTCTGTCTGTTCTCAGATCTCCAGCTGCGTGCTGGGAGAACCACTACTCTCTTCAAAGCTGTCAGTCAGACAGGGGCATTTAAGTCTGTGGAGGTTCTTTGCTGAGTTTTTGTTTGTCTGTGCCCTGCCCCCAGAGGTGGAGCCTACAGAGGCAGGCAGGCCTCCTTGAGCTATGGTGGGCTCCACCCAGTTCGAGCTTCCTGGCTGCTTTGTTTACCTAAGCAAGCCTGGGCAATGGCGGGTGCCCCTCCCCCAGCCTCGCTGCCGCCTTGCAGCTTGATCTCAGACTGCTGTGCTAGCAATCAGCGAGACTCCGTGGGCATAGGACCCTCCGAGCCAGGTGCGGGACACAATCTCCTAGTGTGCCGTTTTCCAGGCCCGTTGGAGAAGCGCAGTATTAGGATGGGACTGACCCGATATTCCAGGTGCCGTCTGTTTCCCCTTTCTTTGACTAGGAAAGGGAACTCCCTGACCCCTTGCACTTCCCGAGTGAGGCAATGCCTCGCCCTGCTTCGGCTCGCGCACAGTGCGCTTCACCGTCTGTCCTGCACCCACTGTTAGGCACTCCCTAGTGAGATGAAACCGGTACCTCAAGCAGAAATGCAGAAATCACCAGTCTTCTGTGTCGCTGGGGCTGGGAGCTGGAGACCGGAGCTGTTCCTATTCGGCCATCTTGGCTCCACCCCCCTTGATGTTTCTTAAGGACTGCTCTCTCATCCCCTTTTCTTCCTGTCACTTGACAGAACTTCAATCAAAACTATTCTTTCTAGCCATACTAACGTTTATCCTTTCTTAGATGTTGTAAAATGCTTACTCTTTTTTTTTTTGAGATGGAGTTTCACTCTTGTTGCCCAGGCTGGAGTGCAATGGTGTGATCTCGGCTCATTGCAACTTCTGCCTCTTGGGTTCAAGCGATTCTCCTGCCTCAGCCTCCCGAGTAGCTGGGACTACAGGTGTGTGCCACCACGCCCAGCTAATTTTTTTTTTTTTTAGTATAGACGGGGTTTCACTATGTTGGTCAGGCTGGTCTCGAACTCCTGACCTCAGATGATCCAACTGCCTCAGCCTTCCAAAGTGCTTGGATTACAGGCGTGAGTCACTGTGCCTGGCCAAAATGCTTACTCTTATTGCAGAGGCAGGCAAGATGATCTTTTTGAGTTGGTTTTGGGAGCCATCTTCTTGTACTCATTAAAAAAACCTCTGAGGGGCTCAGCTTCGTGGCACAATCATGAGGTAGAAAGCAGGGTCTTGGGGTCTGGCCAACTTGGGTTTGAATGCTGACTCTGTCATTTACTTGTTGTGTGACCTTGGGCAAATTATTTAACTCCTCAATTTCAATGGCCTCGTCTCTCTAATGAAAACAATTACTTCTTCACAGGGTTAGCATAAAGATTAAATGAAGTAAAATATTTAAAACCCCTAACACATGTTTGGTGCATAGGAGGTACTTAATAAAGCATTAGCTTTTGTTTTTACAAGGAAGGGAAAATCCAGATAAAGAATCTAGTAATACCTAATACAGAGGAAGACAGCTCCTCAATATTTACTAATAGAACCTCTCAACTCCATTGGACAGAGAAGTAATCACAGTGGACATTACTCCAAATACAACATGAGTAAGTTATCAAAGATGATGTTAACCAAAGGAATATAAATCATTCTATTATAAAGACACATGCACACGGATGTTCATTGCAGCACTATTCACAATAGCAAAGACATGAAATCAACCTAAATGCCCATCAATGGTAGACTGGATAAAGAAAATGTGGTACATATACACCATGGAATACTATGCAGCCATAAAGAAGAATGAGATCATGTCCTTTGGAGGGGCATGGATGGAGCTGGAGGCCATTATCCTTAGCAAACTAACACAGGAACAGAAAACCAAATATCGCATATTCTCACTTGTAAGTGGAAGCTAAATGATTAGAACATGGACACATAGAGGGGATCAATAGACACTGGGGCCTTTCAGAGGGTGGAGGGTGGAAGGAGGGAGAGGATCAGGAAAAATAACTAATGGGTATGAGGCTTAACACCTGGGTGATGAAATAATTTGTACGACCCCCCATGACACAAGTTTACCTATGTAACAAACCTGCAATTATATCCCTGAACTTAAAATAAAAGTTAAGAACAAGATGATGCTAAAAATATCAGGAAAATTGATTTGTGCTTCCAGGCAAGATGGAGTATCAGGGATTAGATTCAACATCCTGTCAGAAACAACTGAAAAACTGTTCAAAATATATGAAAGAACAGTTTTCAAGACACTGGGCATCACTCATGAAGGACAGTGATCCCTGGGGGATGGGAAACAAACAACTCCTACAACATACTGTATGAGGAAAGTTTCTAGGCTATGACATAGGGAGAAGAAACCCAGGCACATGATGTTGATCTCCCTGAACAGAGGAGATGAAACTGGGAATTTAGTAAAGCCAAAGTGGAGAGAGCTCAGGATGTGGAGTACAACAGTCTCCCCTTATGCATGGTTTGGCTTTCTATGGTGCCAGTTATGCAGTCAACCATGATCTGAAAAAAGTGGAAAGTTCCAGAAATAAACAATTCATAAGTTTTAAATTGTGTGCCATTCTGAGTAGCCTGATGAAATTTTAGTGTTTCACTCTGTCTCCCCAGATGTGAATCACCCCTTTGTCGAGTATATGCAAGCTATGTAAGCTACTTGCCCATTAGTCATTTAGTGGCCAACTCGGTTATCCCGACTGACTGTCACCATATCACAGTGCTTGTGTTCAAGTAGCCCTTATTTTACTTAACACTGGCCCCAAAGCACCAGAGTAGTGCTGCTGGCCTACTGTTATAGTATTCTATTTTATTACTAGTTAGTGTTGTTAATCTCTTACTGTGCCTCATATATAAATTAACTTTATGATAGATATGTATGTATAGGGAAAAACACAGTATACATAGGGTTCGGTATTATCTGCGACTTCAGGCATGCACTGGAGGTCTTGAAATATATACCCCACAGATAAGGGGACTGTAATGAAGAAGAGAGAGATGCGCAGAACTTAGGAAATCTGCAGAGGGTCTTCCTCAAGACTTTGGCTGAGTATTGGTCAGTACATGTATGTGAAGAAATTACCCAAAGCTAGGGCTAGAAGCACTAAAAAGGATTAGGAAAAATAATCCTCAGAACTCACACAGGTCTGAGAATAACTCCTGCTCCCTCCTAAATGAGTAAAAACCTCATAAGGCACAGGGCACCCAGTAGAGTATTAAGATTACTAAGGATACAGAACAGCTGTCCCCAATCTTTTAGGCACCAGGAACCAGTTTCATGGAAGACAATTTTTCCATGGACCGGAGCCTTGGGGCACCATGAGGGAAGGTTTCAGGATGAAACTGTTCCATCTCAGATCATCAGGTATTAGATTCTCATAAGGAGGGTCCAACCTAGATCTCTTACATGTGAAGTTCACAATAGGGTTTATGCTTCTCTGAGAATCTAATGCTGCTGCTGCTCTGACAGGAGGCAGAGCTCAAGCAGTAATGCCCCCTCTCTGGCCACTCACCTCCTGCTGTGTGGCTCAGTTCCTAACAGGCCATGGACCGGTAAAAGGTTCGTTCCTGTCTAGAAGACTAGAACAATACTATAACCAACTTGACTTAATTGATATTTATAGAACATAACCCCTAACAATAGCAAAATATACATTCTTTTTTTTTTTAAGAACACATGTAACAGTTACCAAGATATACATTTATACTGGGTTAAAAAACAAAGCTCAAAAAATTTAAAAGGGTTCAAGTATGTTATTTGACTACAATGGAAATAAACTAGAAATACACAACAAAAAGCTATCTGGAAAAATCTCCAAATATTTGGAAATTCAGTAACACACTTTTAATTACCCATCAGTCAAAAGAAGAAATTAAAACATAAATTAGAGGCTGGGTGCAGTGGCTCACTCCTATAATCCTACCACTTTGGGAGGCTGAGGTGGGTGAATTGCTAGAGCTCAGGAGTTCAAGACCAGCGTGGGCAACATAGTGAGACCCCATCTCTACCAAAAATATAAAAATTAGCTGGGCGTGGTGGTGCTGGGAGGCTGAGGCATAAGAATCACCTGGGAGGAGGAGGTTGCCGTCAGCTGAGATTGCGTCACTGCCCTCCAGCCTGAGTGACAGAGCAAGACTCTGTTTAAAAAAAAAAAAAATGTAAATTAGAAAATATTTTGAACTGGATAAAAATGACGACACTACATACCAGAATTTGTGCAATGGACCTAAAGCAATACTTACAGGGAAATGTTTAGCACTTAATGCCAATATTCAAAAAGAAGAAAACTCTCAAATCAATGACCTCAGTTTCTACCTTACAAATCAGAAAGGAGAAAATTAAATCCAAATTGGACAGAAGAAAAGAAATAATAAAATCCTGAGCAGAAATCAAGAAAATAGAAAAGAGAAAAATAAGAGGGAAAAATCAATAAAATCAAAAGCTGATTCTTCATAGAGATCCATCTAATTAATAAACCTCTAGCAGAATGATCAGAAGAGAGGAGACATGGCCAGTATCAGGAATGAGGTGGTATCACTACTAATTTTCCAGATAATCAAAGGATAAAGGAATATTATTAACAACTTTGTGCCAATAAATTTGACAACTTAGATGGAATGGACAAATTCCTTAAAAGAGACAACTTACTAGATTTCACTCAAGAAGAATAACCTTAATAACCCTGTATCTACTAAAGAAATGGAGTCTGTTATTTAAAAACTTCCAAAAGAAAACTCCAGGACCAGATAACAGCCCTGGTAAATTCCACCAAACATTTCAGGAAGACAAAATTCCATGCAATTCTACACAAAGCTTCCAGAAACTTGAAGAGGAGAGGATACTTTTCAAATCATTTGGAGACAAGCATTGTAACAAAACCAGACAAGAATACTACAAGGAAATGAATGGAGATGGAAGCATGCTTATCAGAGTCCTAGCAAACCAGTTCCAGTCAATATATAGAAAGGATAGGCCAGGCGCGGTGGCTCATGCCTGTAATCCCAGCCCTCTGGGAGGCTGAGGCGGGTGCATCAACTGAGGTCGGGAGTTCAAGACCAACCTGACCAACATAGAGAAACCCTATCTCTACTAAAAAAATATAAAATTAGCCAGGCATGGTGGCATATGCCTATAATCCCAGCTACTTGGGAGGCTGAGGCAGAAGAATCGCTTGAACCTGGGAGGCGGAGGTTGCGGTGAGCCGAGATCACGCCATTGCACTCCAGCCTGGGCAACAAAAGCGAAACGCCATCTCAAAAAAAAAAAAAAAAAAAAAAAAAAGATAATCTATCATTACCCAAGTGGGGTTTACCAGGAATGTGAAGCTGGTTTAATATCTGAAAAATCATCAATGCAATTAAACCATATTAGCAGACTAAAAAAGAACCATTTGACAAGATCCAACATCCATTTCTATTAGCAAACAAAATAGAAACAGAAGAAACTTCTTTAACATGATAAAGGACATCTACAAAAACCCTACTGCTAACTTCATACTTAATGGTGAAAGACTGAATGCATTCTTCCTAAAAGTTCAAGAACAAGGCAAGGATTTCTGTTGACTCTCACCACTTCTATTCAGCAATTTTATAGTAAGAAGGAAAAAGGAATCCAAATAGGAAAGGAATAAGTAAAACTGTCTTTATTTGCAGGTGACATGGTTATACAGAAAATCCTATGGAATTTACAAAAAGGCTACTAGAACTAATAAGTGAGTTTAGCAAGATTGCAGGATATAAGATCAATATACAACAACTGTATTTTTATAGATTAGCAATGAACAACTGGAAATTGAAATTTAAAAAATCATTTACAATAGCACCAAAATTATGAAATAGGGATAAGTCTGACAACGGATGTGCAAGATTGATCTACTGAAAACTACAAAACATTGCTGAGAGAAATTAAAGTCCTAAACAAATGGTGAAGTATATTATGTTCATGGATTGGAAAACTGAATATTGTTAACATGGCAATGTTATGTTCCAGTTGATCTATACAGTCATCATAATCCTAATAAAAATCCTGATAGGCTTTTTGGGGTAGAAAACCAATTTTAAATTCATATGGAAATGCAAAGGACCTAGAATACCCAAAACAACTTTGACAAAGAAGAAAGTTGGAGGACTTATACTACCTGAAGTCATGACTTATTATAAAATTACAGTAATTAAGACAGTGTAGTACCGGCATCAAGCTGGACAAATAGATCAATAGAACAGAACAAAATGTCAAGAAACAGACCCATATATATATGATTTTTTTTTTTTTTAAAGATACTTGCTCTGTTTCCCAGGTTGGAGTGCAGTAGCACAATCATAGTTCGCTGTAACCTTGAACTTCTGGGCTCAAGATATCTTCTTGCCTTAGCCTCCTGAGTAGCTAGGACCGCAGGAATGTACCACAATGCCTGGCTAGTCGAAAAAATTTTTTTTTCTTTTTTTAGAGACAGGGTCTACTATGTTGTTCAGGCTGGTCTCAAACTCCTGGCCAGAAGTGATCCTCCCACTCAGCCCAATGTGTTGGGATTACAGGCATAAGCCACTGGGGCAGGCCTGAATAACTGATTTTTGACAATGATGCAAAGGCAATTCAGTGGAGAAAGGACAGTTAAAAAAAAGTTCAAAAAAGGGACAAAGAACTCTGACTTATTCTGTTTACCATAATCAAAGATGAGCTCATGCTGAATTACAGATTTAAATATAAAACCTAAAACTGTAAAACTTCTAGAAGAAAACCCAGGAGAAAATCTTTATGACCTTGGTTTTAGGCAAAGATTTCTTAGCTACCACACCAAAAATATGATCCATAAAAGAAAAATTGGTAGGTTGGACTTCATTAAAATTAAAAATCTGTGCTCTTTGAAAGGTATTAAGGAAATAAAAAAATAAGCCATAGACTAGAAGAAAATTGCATAAATCAAATATCTGATAAAAGATTTGTATCCAGAGTATAAACTCTTAAAATGCAATAAGAAGAAAACAAACCCAATAAAAAATAAACAAAGATTTGAACAGACACTTCACCAAAGAAAATGTACAGATGCAAATAAACATATGAAAAGATGCTCAACATTATCAGAGAAATGGAAATTAAAATGACAATGATTTACAACATCGTACCTATTAGAATGTCTAAAGTTAAAAAGACTGACTATACTAAGTATTGACAGGGTTGTGGAACAACTGAAACACTAGTACCCTATTGATGTAATTGTAAAATGGTATAACCACTTTGGAAAACAGTTTGTCAGTTTCTTAAAATGTTAAATATATACCTATTATATGACCCAGCCAAAGCATATGATCTTAGCAGTTTTAGAAACTCCTTATCTTACCCTTATCTCCAACATCATTATTGAGCATGGTCCTCACAATGACCAAAGTCAGAATTTATTTATATGCAACTCTGCAGATGTTCATACTCTAAGGGAGGCTGTACAACAGAGTAGACTAGCAGTTTGCCTTTGTACATTAGTTGGGGAAAGTGGCTGAAAACAGGGAAGTGATGTTAACATTGTGGGCTATAGTTTGAAAATGTAAGAAATAAAAGAACAGGGTGGACATAGTGGCTCACAAATAAAAGAGTAGAAAGAATAAAAATATGGACTGGGTGTGGTGGCTCATGCCTATAATTCCAGCACTTTGGGAGGCCAATGTGGGCGGACTGCTTGATCCTAGGAGTTTGAGACTAGCCTGGGCAACATGGTGAAAAATACAAAAATTAGCTGGGCATGGGGGCATGAGCCTGTAGTCCCAGCTACTCAGGAGGCTGAGGCAGGAGGATCCATTGAGCCCCAAAGGTTGAGACTGCAGTGAGCCATCGACAGCACCACTGCACTCCAGCCTGGGCAATAGAGGGAGACCGTTTCCAAACAAACAAAAATACACATTATGTTGTACACCATAAATATATACAATTTTTTGTCAATTAAAAAATAAATAAATAGAAGAGTAAGGAAATACACCAAATTGCTGGCTGTGCTATTATAAGGATGGAGCTATTAATCATTTTCTTCTGTATTGTATTTTCCAATTTTTTGGTAATCTGCTTATATAACTTTTTCTATTGCAGAATTAATATAATATCAAAAGTCAGGTTGTCATCTTGGTATGGCTTTTGAGTAACAGAAGCAGGACGATAAGAGAAGGGAGGCCGACTGACACAGGCTGATGGGGTTGCTGGCAGCAATCTAACAGGGGAAGCTGCATGCAGGCTCCAGCCACCTGCAACTGAGTAACTGTGTCAGTGGACTGTTCTCCTTTAAAAACAATGTTGCTATACTCTAGGATTCCTTTCTTCCAATCTTAGATTCTGTACTATAGCATGATACAGAAGGCAGAGTTAATACCCAATTAAGTATAGTTCCTTCCTTATTCTATAAGGGAGTAGTCTGTGTCTTTTTAAAACATTTATCTTCCACAAGGCACTTTTCAGTTGCACTATTAATGTCTAACAGTAGTATTAATCATGTTTTCCAGATGATGAATGCTTTTGTTGGCACCTGTAATGGAAGAAATAATTTAGCCTCTAGAATGTGTATTTCTGCTTCATGTTCCTCAGCCAGCTAGCTGTCAGTATGAAGAGATACAACCCCCTCTAAATAATTTCAGTGCTGTTATTTAAAAGCAGATTAAATAAATATGGGTCCTCATTAAGCTATTTTGTGCCTATGTCTCTCCTTTATATTACTAGATCTTCCACAAAATGTAATCTCTCAGTTGAAAGATGCAGGCTCCATAAGACTGACTAGGGGGAAGAAAAACGTGGGATGCAATTGCAAAATGCTCCCTTCACAGAGGATATGTATGTCTCTAGAGGAGTGATTTCTCTGGACAGGTCTCAAAAATACTCATTTATTCAATGCTTACTACTACTGTACTAGGCACATCTCCTTCATTCCCTTCCTTCACGAGAACAGCCCTTCTTTATCTCCAGTTAAAATTCTTCAAGGACTATCTCAAATGACATATCCTCCATGGGGCACACTTTCTTCCCTATTCTTCTAGCTGATATTGAGCTTTTCTGATAGTATTTCAAAGAATCATGAGATTCTGGAGTTGGTGGGGGTGGGGGGTGGGAATCTCAGAGTCTTTTAATCTTTCTTTCAGAAACCCAAGAGAAGTGACTTTTTCCAAGGTGTGCAGATGAGTTAGAAGTAAGCAATTTCAAGTGTGCTACACAGTAGCCCAGTCATACACTGCCATGTATCATTAAGATCTATGAAGGTCTGTCTGGTCTCCTAGCTTGTAAACTCTATGAGGAGGGAGACCAAGTTTTGTTCATCTTCAGTTTGCCCAGGAAGTAAGTACAAAGTCAGATGGGTATGTGCCTGCTCAGTTCAAAGTCAGATGGTATGTGGCTGCTCAATTGATTTGGTTAGAAAAGGTGCTAGCTGAAGGAAAATCATGGGTTTGATTGGTTGGAAACAGTCCTGCTGTAGAAGCCCAAAGCAAGTGGGCCTGGAATTTGCTGTCATCAAAAACTCTACAACAATCTGAAGTAGATGAGCATTATGACTTTTAGAAAGTGCAATAATAGGAGATATTCCATGAGATGAAGCAACCCTGTTCTGTTTTTGTTTTTTTTTTTTTTTTTGAGATGGAGTTTCACTCTTGTCACCCAGGTTGGAGTGCGATGGCATGATTTCGGCTCTCTGCAACCTCTGCCTCCCGGGTTCAAGCGATTCTTCTGTCTCAGCCTCTCGAGTAGCTGGGATTATGGGCGTCTGCCACCATGCCTGGCTAATTTTTGTATTTCTAGTAGAGACAGCGTTTCACCATGTTGGCCAGGCTGGTCTCGAACTCCTGACCTCAGGTGATCTGTCTACCTTGGCCTCCCAAAGTGCTGGGATTACAGGTGTGAACCACCATGCCTGGCCAGAGCAACTCTGTTCTAATAACAACTGGGGAAGTGCTTATAACCCCGAAGTCAAGTGGGTGATGTTTCTTTTTCCCTCCAGCTGGATTAACATTAATAGTTAAATGAAAATAAAGCTTCAATAGATTGTTTTTCCTTAAAATGTAGACCCACACACAATCCTTTTTAAATGTGCAAGTGTATTCTCATTAGAAAATCAGAATGCTATGTGAAAAAATTGACAAAACTTCCAAGAATGTTGAAAAATTTTGGCCAGTTTCACTAGCAAGCCTGCCTGATATCTAAAGAGCACAAGCATTTAAAGAGGCACTATGAAGATAGTGGGAAGTTGGGAGGTTAGAGTTTTAGCTTTTAGTTTGCCACTATTCCAACTACCCACTCACCCATCCAGCCATTCACTCCTTCCTTCAAAAATATTTAAGTACCAACTATGTGTCAGGCACTTTGCTGTGCAGAGCAGAGAACCAGGAAGAAATGGCAATTACATTCTAGAGAGGAAGACGACAATAAACAAAAGAAAACAAATAAAGAAGGCAAGTTCAAACTGTAATAAATACCACTGAGGAAATAAACAGGATGACAGAGAGTAATGGGTGGGGAGGTGACAGTAGGAATTACATTAGTCTGACTAGCGAGGCATCACATATCCAGCTATGTAATATCAGGCAAATCACTGAATTTTTCTGGTACTTAGATCTCCAACATGAAAAACTAAAGTTGAACCAGATGACATCAGAGTAGAAAAAGCCCTGGACTTGAAGTAAGGAAACTTAAGCTGTGTCCTGGCCTTGTCTGTAAAACTCACCTACACTCTCTCTATGTAAGGAGAATATGAAAGCTGTTAAGAATTGAAGTCACCTTCAGACTAAGCCCACATACTAAGAAGAACATTCCTTTCACTTAAGATTTTGTGCAAATCTCTGGATGTTTATTTTCATTTTCACTAAAGAAGACCTCTGAGAACTTGAGAGACACTAGATTGTTTTCTATTCTATTACTTCCAGACACAAAGCATATTTACTCTATGAATGGGATGAGTTTGGTAGATAGGCATCGATAACCCAAAGAGTGATAACATATTCTTCATCATACATTAAAAAAATACACTCATTTTTTCCTCTCTTTCACTTCCTGCAATAATTTTAAATCAATTAGTGACAGGCTGAAGAATAAAACCTAAACCACTAGCAAACTTTATCTTTTTAAAAAAATTTTGGCTATTATTCAGTTTGGCTACAGAGTCAAAGCATGCTTCAATGAAAATCAACTTATCATATCCAAGAAAAGAAATCGTACCGAGTGTAAAGTGCCATTACTGGTCACTGCAGGAGGGCGGGCCCATCGCTCATTTTCCAGTTCTTCCATTACTTGGTTCATGGCACTCTTTAGCCATGTGTCCACAGAAACACCAATCTGCTTTAGCAGGTCCAACCGGGCTTCAGCTTTCAATTTAATTATCTAGAGAACCAAGAAAATGGTCAGAAATCAAGGCTTTTATTATTCACAATAGCAAAGATAAGGAATCAACCCAAATGTCCATCAATGATCGACTGGATAAAGACAATGTGGTACATATACACCATGGAATACCATGCAGCCATAAAAAGGACAGAGATCATGTCCTTTGCAGGGACATGGATGGAGCTGCATGCCATTATCCTCAGCAAACTAAGGCAGGAACAGAAACCAAACACTGCATGTTCTCACTTGTAAGTGGGAGCTGAACAATGAGAACATATGGACACATGAATGGGGAAGAACAACACACACTGGGGCCTCTCAGGGGGTGATGGGTGGGGAAGGAGAGCATTAAAAAGAATAGCTAATGGAGCTGGGCTTAATAGCTAGGTGATGGGTTGATCTGTGCAGCAAACCACCATGGCACACATACCAGGATTACTTTTGCACTACCCTAATAACAAACCCGCACATCCTGCACACGTATCCCGGAACTTAAAAGCTGAAAAAAAAAAATTAGCTAGGTATGGTATCATGGGCCTGTAGTCCCAGCTACTTGGGAGGCTAAGGTGGGAGGATCACTTGAACCCAGGAAGGGGAAGTTGCAGTGAGTGGAGATTGCACCACTACACTCTCGCCTGGGTGACAGAGCAAGACTGTTAAAAACAAACAAACAGGCCGGGCGCGGTGGCTCACGCTTGTAATCCCAGCACTTTGGGAGGCCGAGGCGGGTGGATCACGAGGTCAGGAGATCGAGACCACGGTGAAACCCCGTCTCTACTAAAAATACAAAAAATTAGCCGGGCGTGGTGGCGGGCGCCTGTAGTCCCAGCTACTCGGAGAGGCTGAGGCAGGAGAATGGCGTGAACCCAGGAGGCGGAGCTTGCAGTGAGCCGAGATTGCGCCACTGCACTCCAGCCTGGGCGACAGAGCGAGACTCCGTCTCAAAAAAAAAAAAAAAAAAAAGACGACTCCAAATCATTCCTTAGAAAATCTTTCTATTGAAAAGGAGACTAAATTATAAAGTGATTCACAATGTATCAAAATAAAAATAAGTTTTTATATAATTATATATAAAAAAAGAAACAAAAACAAACCAAGAAACTATATAACTGTCACGAAAGGAAATTACTTAAAAGGAAAAAAATCATACATGATCTTATCAGTCTTACATGGCAAATATTCTCAAGGCTTTGTCCACATGCAGACATATTTTTGCACAAGTGTATTCTTTGTGGCAATGCAGCTTAGCTTTTACTTTTTAAGTTACCTTTTTTTTTTAATTTTTAATTTTTTTGAGACGGAGTCTCACTCTGTCATCCAGGCTGGAGTGCAGTGGTACGATCTTGGCTCACTGCAACCTTCACTTCCCGGGTTCAAGCAATTCTCCTGCCTCAGCCTCCCAAGTAGCTGGGATTACAGCTGTGTACCACCACACCCGGCTAATTTTTGTATTTTTTAGTAGAGGCGGGGTTTTGCCAAGTTGGCCAGGCTGGTGTCGAACTCCTGACCTCAGGTGATCCACCTGCTTCAGCCTCCCAAAGTGCTGGGATTACAGGCGTGAGCCACCTCACCCAGCCAAGTTACCATTTATTATAAACTTCTTGTTTATATCCCTATCAAAAAAAGGAAATCAAGGCTTTTTTCCCTCAAATTAATTAAGTTCTTCCTAATCGATTAATTAGAACAATCTTGATATTCATTAGCAATTCTTCCCTGGAATAGATGCTAATTTTTCACTTGAAGCAGGGCAAGAGAAGGGGAGAGGGAGGAGAGATAGTGAAGAAGGGAAAGAGAGGGTTGGGGGGAGGGAAGAAGAGAGAGAGAGAGACAGAGGCAGAGAGACAGAGAACATGAACAAAAGAAAGGAATCAGGGTCTCCTAACAATGGAATACTTGCTTTTTTTTTTTTAAATAAAAGTATGGAATGCTTCACGAATTTGTGTGTCATCCTTGCATAGGGGCCATGCTAATCTTCTCTGTATCATTTCAATTTTAATATATGTGATGCTGAAGTGAGCACATACTTGCATTTTGACAAGGGCATGGTATTGATGATAGATCAAATATAACTTGTGATGAGGAAGAGATCAAGAGTGATAAAGTCTGTTTCCTTTTCCTGTTCATAAGGCTATGCCTCAGAACATCCTGAAATCCAGCATTTTCAGTAGCCTTCTAGCCCATCTCCTGGACTTTTTCTCCTCTGTAATCCATGTTTTACAGTCTGTGAATGACCTCATCATGTTGCTCCCCTGTTTAAAAACTTTCATAACTCCTGACTATCTACTGAGTAAAGAATTAACTAATTCTTAACCAGGAATAAAAAATATCTTTCACAGTTTGGCTGAGTTATTTCCTTCTACTGTTTCTTTCCACACCCCCCTATGCTCCCACCCCACTGTCTCACTTGCTGTTCCTCTGATCCATCATGTGCTCGCATGCCTGCGGGCATGCCAGTCCCTCTGTAAATGCCTTCTCATTGCTTTTTGATGCCTGGTGAGTGCTTATCTTTTGACAGTCCATTCAAATATTACCCTTTCCACAAAGATTTTTCTAAGTATTTCTCCACCTTCCTTAGGCAGTTAATAATTCCTTTTTCTCTGCTCCTAAAGCACTCTATATAGATCTAATTACAATGTGATAGGCACTAAATTATACTTAGCTATTTAACTAAGTAGGCCTGTTTGATATAATTGGGGGCTCCTTTAAGACTCAAGCATTGACATTCAGCGTTATTCTCCTGTTATGTGTTCAGTAACCTTTTTTGAATAAATATCCTATATAACTGTGCTTCTACTTTTCCAAGAAAAGACTGAACAGGATCTACCAATTCTTTCAAGATTGGCTCTACCAATCTTGAAAGACTGCCATTCAATGATACTGAGTCATAAACTACTGTGTCTCTTTAATAATAATAATTTTTAATATTCAAGAACTTCTCTCTAACAATTCTAACATTCTTCAGCACAAGCTTAAAGAATTCCCCTTTTGGGCTGGGTGCGGTGGCTCATGCCTGTAATCCCAGCACTTTGGGAAGCCGAGGGGGCAGATCACGAGGTCAGGAGATCGAGACCATCCTGGTTAACACAGTGAAACCCCGTCTCTACTAAAAATACAAAAAATTAGCTGGATGTGGTGGTGGGTGCCTGTAGTCCCAGCTACTCGGGAGGCTGAGGCAGGAGAATGGCATGAACCAGGGAGGCGGAGCTTGCAGTGAGCCGAGATTGCGCCACTGCACTACAGCCTGGGTGAGACTCCGTCTCAAAAAAAAAAAAAAAAAAAGAATTCCCCCTTTGACTTGGCTGCTTTTATTGATTAACTTGTTTGTCGACTAACAGTCATGTCTTTGCTTTTAAACTACATTTATGATGTGGCTGGCAGAAACAGCAGAGATTGAGAATAAAAAGTCCCTATTCTCCAAATTCAAGAAAGGGAATAACTGCTTATTCTTTAGGCCTTTTTCCATAAACCATAAACGAGTAACCACAGAACTAGTTTAAAACCCCTCCCGATCAGAAAGTAACTGCTGCTTTGCTCCAACAGCCATGCCTCTGAAAGTCGGCTAATCTGTGACAGCTTCTGCTTCTACTAGTCCTCCAAACTCTAAACACCAAGGCTAAAAGTGAGCCAACCCCTTAAACATTCCTAGTTTTGAAAATCTGCCAATCCCTGACACTCAAGCTTCTCAAAACCCTATATATCAAATCTTGCTTTGTTCAGAGTCAATGTGTTTTCTGTCATTCTCTTTTGCTTAGCAAGTAATACATTCAGCCTCTTTTGCTTAGCAAGTAATGCATTCAGCTTCATTGTTTCACATATACAAGTGGTGATCTCTTCCTTAACATTTAAGGTTCCAATAAGTTAATTTTGAGGACTCTCACTTGGTGGCTTTCTGTGGGACTCTTGGACAAACAAGTTGCAGCTGGTGCAGTGGCTTGTACCTGGAGTCCAAGCTACTCAGGAGACTGAGGAGGGAGGCTCGCTTGAGTCCAGGAGTTTGAGGCTGCAGTGAGCTATGATCATGCCTGTGAATAGATAGCCATTGCACTCCAGTGACAAATACCTTTGGTACATAACGTTTTGTTGTTGTTTTTTTTTTTAAAGCCAGAGTGGTTGCTCTTTTGCCCAGGCTGCTCTTGAACTCCTGAGCTCAAGCAATCCTCCTATCCTGGCCTGCAAAAGTGTTGGAATTACAGGTGTGAACTGCTGTGCCCAATAGGTACACAATTTTGATTTCCCTCTGTATTCTCTGCTTGGGGAGTTGATATCAAAAACAATTTATGTTCTGACTTGTTTCACTGGGCTTTCTTTGCTGAATTAATTTTTTTATATTAACATTTTTAAGCAAATAGATTTTTATAAAAATTGAGGTAAAACATTACATAAAATTTACTATCTGCACCATTTTAAAGTATACAATACAATGGTTTGGGGTATCATATACGTCTTTATATAAGATAATTGGAATTTTTGGCTTAGAGGCACTCCATTTGGTAAATACTCTTGCAAAAATCTGCTTATTCTTTTCATAATTTCTTTCTTTTTTTTGGTAAAACTTTATTGACATATAGCTCAGGTGACAAAGACCTTTTGGCACACAACTTTTTTTTTTTTTTTTAGGACCATACAATTCACTCATTTCAAGTCTGAAATTCAATGGCTTATAGTATATTCATAGTACATACAACCATCACCACAGTCAAATTTAGAATATTTTATCACCTCCAAAAGAAACCACGTACCATTTACCTATTGCTCTCCAGCCCCCTATTCCCTGCAGTCTTGACAATCACTATTCTACTTTCAGTCTATAAAGATTTGCCTATTCCAGACATTTAACACATATGAAATAATATAATACATGGTCTTTTATGACTCACTTCTCTCACACTGCATAATATTTTCAAGATTCATCTATGTTGTAACATGTATCAGTATTTCATTTCTTTTAATGGCCAAACAACATTCTATCGTATGGATATACATTAGAATGTTTATCCATTTGTCAGTTGGGAGTCATTTAGGTTGTTTCTATTTCTTGGCTATTATGAATAATATTGCTATAAACATGTGTGTATAAGTTTTAGTGTGGACATGTTTTCACTTCTTTTGGGTTTATACATAGGGCTAGCATTGCTGGATCATGAAGTAATGCTAAGTTTAACCATCTGGGGAAATACTAGACTGTTTTTCAACGTGGCTCTATCATTTGATCCCATCAGTAGGGTAATGAGGGTTTCTCCACATCCTGGCAAATGCTTGTTAATGTCTGTCTTTTGATTCTAGCCATGCTAGTGGATATAAAGTGGTATCTTACTGTTGTTTGCATTTTCCTGGATAACTATTAATGTTACGAATCTTAGGCCAGGCATGGTAGCTCATGCCTATAATCCTAGCACTTTGGGAGGCTGAGGCAGGCAGATCATGAGGTCAGGAGTTTGAGAACAGCCTGGCCAACGCAGTGAAACCCCATCTCTACTAAAAATACAAAAAATTAGCCAGGCATGGTGGCAGGTGCCTGTAATCCCAGCTACTCAGGAGGCTGAGGCAGGAGAATCATTTGAACCCGGGAGGTGGAGGCTGCAGTGAACTGAGATCACACCATTGCACTCCAGCCCAGGCAACGGTGCGAGACTCCGTTTCAAAAAAAAAAATGAATCTTTTCATGTGCTTATTTATTGGTCATTCGTACATCTTCTTTGGAGAAATGTCTATTCAGATCCTTTTCCCATTTTTAA
The DNA here is from genome assembly GCF_009828535.3 of Hylobates moloch. NCBI lineage: Eukaryota > Metazoa > Chordata > Mammalia > Primates > Hylobatidae > Hylobates > Hylobates moloch. Next base: position 44,906,490 of record NW_026652286.1, read on the forward strand.
GTTGAGTATTTTTGCCTTTTTATTATTATGAGTTTTAATATATTCTAGAAGCAAGTTTCTATCAGATACATGATTTGCAAATATTTTCCCCCATTCTGTGGGCTTTCATTTTCTTGATAGTGTCATTTGAAACATGAAAGTTTTAAATTTTGATGATGTCTAATTTATCTAGTTTTTCTTTCACTGCTTAGGCTTTGGTGTTATATCTAAGAAACTAACCCATGGCCACAAAGACTTACCCCTGTGGTTTTTTTTTTAAGTTTATTAGCTTTCGCTGTTACATTTAGGTGTTCATTTTGAGTTAGTTTGCATATATGATGTAAAGTGGGGTTGTTAAGATAATTAACTGGAAGGTCATTAAACTGAGGCAGCTCCAGCATCCCGGGTTCCTATGTAAGCAAACCAAAACTCAACTCAGTATAAATGGTAAAACAAAACTGAAGCTTAACCAATCAAAAACTGCCAACTACCTTCTAACTAGAAACTTTCCACTGGAATGATCCAAAAAAGGCTACTACTGTGCCACTTTAACTATCAAATATTTGCTTTGTTTTGCTTCTGAGTTCACCCTATAAAAGCATTCCTGTGGTGTCCCACTGGTGGAACCCTGAACTGCATATGATCTGGTGCTGCCCAAGTAATTATCGCTATTTTCTCAAATAAAAAAAAATTTAATGTGCCTAAGTTTATCTTTTAACAGGGTCAAACTTCATTCTTTTGCATATGGATATCCACTTGCCCTAGCACCATTCTAGTATGCTTTTGCTTTTTTAAGAGACAGGGTCTCACTGTTGCCCAAGCTGGAATGCAGTGGTATGATGATAGTTCACTGCAGCCTCGGACTGCTGGGCTCAAGTGATCCTCCTACTGTAGCCTTCCCAGTAGCTAGGACTACAGGTGCATGCCACCATGCCTGGCTAATTTTTAAAATTTTTTGTAGAGACGGCTGTCTCACTATGTTGCCTAGGCTGGTCTTGAACTTCTGGCCTCAAGTGATCCTCCTGCCTCAGCCTCTCAAAATGCTGGGATTACAGGTGTGAGCCACTGTGCCTGACCTCTAGTATTCATTTTAAAACAACGAAATGTTTTTATTTTTGTTTTTTAAAAGAGTGAACCAACAAGCTCTTTCTTAGAAATCACATATGCAAGTCACAACAGATAAACATGGTATTTGCCAACTCAGATTTAGACTGCAGTCCCAGAATTAAACACTGCTATCTTCCCTTTAGTATTTCAGTTGCTTATAAGTTAAAAATTGTCTAAAAGCAGAACTTTCTAGTGTTTTCAAATGAATTTTCATGATTTGCCAACTTATTAAAAATTTTCAAAGTATAGCTCTCTGTAAACTTGATGGCATTCCAGATACTACTGGACCAAATCATTTTTGGAACCTTTAAAGAGGTAGAGCTTTTAAAAATAATATTTTAAAAGTCCAGATCTTTTAGGATACATAATCTTGGTTTATAAACACAGTCAATTACCTAGATTTTAACACAAAATTTAACATAAGCACATATAAGTGTAAAGCTATAGTTGAATTTCAAGTCTGTAAATCTAATTTGGACTTAATTCATTTGCTTTAACATATCTCTTCTCTAAGGACAAGGACTGTGTGTATTGTATTACTATTTAGGACAGTGCTTTACTTGTAGAATACAATAAATAATGGTAGATAATAGTATTTGCTACTCCATCTTTGGTACCTTAAAAAATCCAAACAGCTTTTATCATAGGTACTAGGAACTATATCATCATGTATTTCATTTAATCCACAAAACAATTCTAGGGGTCAATATTATAAACTCTATCTATCTATCTAGCTAGCTATTATTTATTTGACAGAGTCTTGCTCTGCTGCCCAGGCTGGAGTGCAGTGGTGCAATAATAGCTCACTGTAACCTTGAATTTCTCCTGAGCAGTTGGGACCGGAAGCACATGCTACCACACCTAATGTTAAAGTTTTATGTAGAGATGGGGTCTTGCTATGCTGCCCGGTTGGTATCAAACTCCTGGCCTCAAATGATCCTTCCGCCCTCCTGCCCTGGCCTCCCAAAATGCTGGAATTAGAGGTGTCAGCCACCAAGCCTAGCCCCAAAACTCCATTTTATAGACGAGAAAAATGATTTAATCAAGGTCACACCAACTGTGGTAAACCATTATATTAAGGTTCCCAAATAATCATGCTTCCTGGTATCCATGTAGTCCACTCCCACCATGATTCTGGGCTTGTCCATGTGATTTGCTTTGGCTACTGGGGCATTTGCCAATTTAATGGAAACAGAGGACCCTCAGTAAGTGCTAGTTGGACTTGACTTCTTGAAATATGCTGCCACCATGCTGGGGAAGTCCAGTTTAACCTATATGCTGATGAAAGACCACATGGGGAAAAGGCCCAGCCATCACAGTTGAGCCCAGCCCTCTGGCCAGTCCTCTAGCTGAATGTAATTGCTTGAGTAATCTCAGGCAAAACCAGCAAAAGAAATGACTAGTTGGCCTGGCACAGTGGCTGACACTTGTGATCCCCGCATTTTGGGAGGCCGAGGTGGGAGGACTGCTGAGCCCAGGAATTCAAGGTTTGAGACCAGCCTGGGCAAAATAGCGAGACCCTGTCTCTATAAAAAATAAAAATAAAATATTAGCAGGGTTTGGTGGTACACGCCTGTAGTTCTAGCTATTCAGGAGGCTAAGGTGGGAGGATTGCTTGAGGCTGCGAGGTTGAGGCTGCAGTGAGTTGTGCCACTGCAGTCCAGCCTGCGAGACAGAGTGAGATGATCTCAAAAGAAAATAAAAGAATAAAAGGAAATGCATAGTCAGCACCCAGAATGGCAACAGATAATAAACCACTGTTTTTTTTGTTTTGTTTTGTTTTTGTTTTTTTTATTATTATACTTTAGGTTTTAGGGTACATGTGCACAATGTGCAGGTTTGTTACATATGTATCCATGTGCCATGTTGGTTTGCTGCACCCATTAACTCGTCATTTAGCATTAGGTATATCTCCTAATGCTCTCCCTCCCCCCTCCCCCCACCACTGTTGTTTTTGCCATAAAGTTTGGGGTGGTTTTCAAAGGCAGCAACAGACTACTGTGTTTGAACAACACAATCTCCAAGTACTTGAGTACTTTCTAGCCATCTTTCTATTATGGATTTTTAGTATAAGTCTAATTAATCAAGAACTTACTATGTATAATATCAATCCTTTTAAACTTATTGAAACAGGTTTATGGTCCAGTGTATGGTCTTGTTAAATGTTCTATATGTACTTTAAAAGAACACATATTCTACTCATATGCAGTGGAGTGTTCGAGGAATGCCAATTAGGTAAAGTTGGTTAATGATGTTGTTCATCTTCTATATCCTTATTGATTTTCTATCTTCTTGTTCTATCAATTACTGAAAGAGGGATGCTGAAGTCTCCTACTACAAATGTAGATTGTCTATTTCTTCTTTCAGTTCTGCCAGTTTTTGCTTTATGTATTTTGTAGCATATTATATACACATCCAGGATTGTAATATATTCATGATGAAATGTCTTAATCATTATGCATTATCCTTTCAATATTCCTTGTCCTAAAATGTATTTTGTCTAACATTAATACGATCACTTTTTTTTTTTTTTAGACAGGGTCTGGACTTTGTTGTCTAGGCTGCAGTGCAGTGGTACAATCACGACTCTGCAGCCTCAACCTCCAGGGCTCATCCTCCTACCTCACACCTCACCTCAGCCTCCTGAGTAGCTGGGACTACAGGCGTGCACCACAATGCCCAGCTAATTTTTGTATTTTTTGTAGAGATGGGGTTTTGCCACTTCAGTATTTTTAATGATTAGTGTTTGTTCTCCTGTGATAAGCAACAGCTAAAATTTCTCCTGGGTTTTTTTGCCTTTCAGTTATTGTTTCCTGCCAAGCTCCTTAGAGTCTATATTCCAAATATATACTCAGGTATCAGCCAAGGATTTGGAAGGGCTTTCCAAATGACATCCACCTTCAGGCCAGTAAGATGGAGCTTCTGCTTAAATTCTGGTTGTGCTGCTCCCTACAGATGCAGGGCTATATAATGGACATATCACTAAGTATAGTCCCGTTCTTTCAAGCAGAAATTCCTCTCCAGGTTTTACATGCTTTTGGTCATTTTCCAGTTCTATTAAATAATTTTTAATATTTTTACCCTAGATTAATATTGTCATCTAAAATAGTCTTATATAAGCTAGTAACCTATTACAAGAAGCAGAAAATGTCTTAGAGATATATTTATTCTATATTCAAAGAGAATTATAAAGAAATCTAAAACTTTCAATAGTTTACTATTAATAGCAATATTCATGTTGTAGTTCTGAAAGTGCTTAATATATACTGCAGTTCTTATTCTATAATATACAAAGCAGGCTGGGCATAGTGGCTCACGTCTAAAATCTCAACACTTTGGAGGCTGAGGCAGGCAGACTGCCTTAGTCCAGGAGCTCAAGACCAGCCTGAGAAACATGGGGAAACCCTGTCTCTACAACAAATACAAAAATTAGCTGGGTATGGTGGCACATGTCTGTAGTCCCAGCTATTCGGGAAATGGAGGTGGGAGGATTGCTTGAACCTGGGAGGTGGAGGCTGCAATGAGTGCCACTGCACTCCAGCCTGGGTGACATAGACCCTGTCTCAAAAAAAATTTTTTTAAATATATAAAGCAAATAAAATATTAGATAATATGATTAGGAATAAAACTTTTTGGTGTAAGAGGAAAAAAGGACATAAATAAATGTAAAATCAAAGAAATCAAATAAGTTCAATAAAATCCCTCTAGCTGGGCACAGTGGCATGCACTTGTAGTCACAACTATTTTGGAGGCCGAGGCAGGAGGATCATTTGAGTCCAGGAGTTCAAGGCTATAGTACACTATGATTGTGCCTGTGAATAGTCACTGCATTCCAGCCTGGGAAATTGAGACCCTGTCTCTAAAAATAAATAAAATCCCTCTAATTGTCCATGTTAATTGGAAATATCAACATGAACTCATGATTTAAAAAAAGTTATCCCTAGCTCTAACAACAACGAAAAGACAAAAAAAAAAAAAATGACACTTAGAACAATAAGCACCTTCACAGCCCAGGCCTTAGTGTCTAAATACCATTTTCTATTAACAGAATCAGAGCTTCTTGGAGAAACAGCTAATTCTAAGTCTGGGCAGGAAAAACATAAGGTGAACACTGTGATAGCTTGTTGTGCTAGGAAGAAAGTATTCAAGGACTAATGGGGGTAATGTCAAAAGTACACAGAAGTCAGTTGAATGGACTCCCAGTTTTAGATAATATGGAACTTAAAATGACAACTGGAATTGATAATATACTAAATAGATAAAAATCTATAATAAGTTGAAATGATGTCAGGTGGAACTCCAGGAGGAGAGGCAAACAATAACTACTAAGAAAAGAATATCTACAGTAGAGCTATGAACTAAAAAATTCCTAGAGCTTGTACAGGGTTGAAAGACATTAAAACTCTGTGGTGGCTCATGCTTGTAATCCCAGCACTTTGGGAGGCTGAGGCGGGCAGATCACCTGAGGTCAGGAGTTCGAGACCAGCCTGGCCAACATGGTGAAACCCCGTCTCTACTAAAAATACAAAAAAAAATTAGCTGGTTGTGGTGGCGGGCGCCTGTAATCCCAGCTACTTGGGAAGCTGAGGCAGGAGAACTGCTTGAACCCAGGAGGCAGAGGTTGCAGTCAGCAGAGATCATCATCACTGCACTCAAGCCTATGCGACAGAGTGAGACTTTGTCTAAAAAAAAAAAAAAAAAAAAAAAGATATTACAACTCTATCCAGACAGAGTTGAGAGAACTTGGTGTATACCCACGGCATTAGTATAGGGCTAATTTCTAATTTATCTCTACATTAACCCAAACAAAGCTTAAAAACAAGCTTCAAAATGATCAAATTGATCTGCAAGTAACTGACCTGGCAGCCAAAACAAAACTCAATAGTCTTTATAAGAAGAAAATAGAATCTAGAAACTTAATAACCAAACAGTCACTATGTCTAGATTCAGTAAAAACTTAGCAGATATTTGAAAAGCAGAAAAACATGAGCCAAGAGAAAAATCAGCCAATAGAAAGAATGAAATGACAGAGATGATGGAATAAGTAGACAAGAACTTTAAAATTACTGTTATAAATATACTTAGAGGTTTAAAGAAAAAGATGAAGATAAATAGGAATGAACTAGAAGATAAAAGAAGAACCACATAGAACTTATAGAGCTAAAAATATAACATTTGAAATAAAAATTCACAAGATAGCCTCAACAGTAGTTTATACGCTATAGAGGAAATATCCATAGGTTTTAATAGACACTAATAATAACTCATCAAAGAGACTGAGATAAAAAATAAGGCCAGATAAAAATGTGTGGAATGAGCTTTGCACATGACATGTAGGATAATATCAAGTGACTTAATATTCATGTAATTGAAATCATAGAAGAGGACAGAAAATATATATCAAGGCACAATAGGCCAGGCTCAGCAGCTCATGCCTGTAATCCCAGCTACTTGGGAGACTGAGGCAGAAGAATCGGTTGAACCCAGGAGGCGGAGCTTGCCGTGAGCCGAGATCGCGCCATCGCACTCCAGCCTGGGCAACAAGAGTGAAATTCGGTCTCAAAAAAAAAAAAAAAAAAAAAGTAATCCTATTTACAATAGCTACCAAAACCAAAAAAAAAAAACCCAAAAAACAAAAAAACAAAAAACCACAACCCCAGGAATAAATTTAACCAAGGAGGTGAAAGATCTCTACAAGGAAAACTACAAAACACTGATGAAAGAAATTGAAGAGGACACAAATGAATCCATGTGCAATTGCTATCAAAATCAATGACATTCTTCACAGAAATAGAAAAAAAAAATCCTAAAATTTGTATGGAACCACAAAAGTCCCTGAATAGCCAAAGCAATTCTGAGCAAAAATAATAAAGCTGGAGGTAATAACACTACCTGACTTTAGTAACCAAAACAGCATGGTATTGTCACAAATACAGACACACAGACCAATGGAACAGAATAGAGATCCCAGAAATAATGTACTTACAGCCAACCAATTTTTCACAAAGGTGCTAAGAATTTGCACTGGGGAAAGGACACCCTCTTCAATAAATGCTGCTGGGAAAACTGAATATCCACCTGCCAAAGAATGAAACTAGATCCCTATCTCTCACCATATACAAAAGTCGGCTCAAAATGATTAAAGACTTTAAAAATAAACCCAATAATATGGCTGGGCACAGTGGCTCATGCCTGTAATCTTAGTGCTTTGGGAGGCTGAGGCGGGTGGATCCCTTGAGCCCAGGAGTTCGAGACCAGCCTGGGCAACATGGCGAAACCCCATCTTACTAAAAATACAAAAACTCAGGTGGGAGGATCACCTGAGCCTGGGGAGGCCAAGGCTGCAGTGAGCTGTGACTGTGCCACTGCACTCCAGCCTGGGTGACAGAGTGATACCCTGTTTCAAAAAAAAAAAAAAAGAAAAAAGAAAAACAAACAAACACCCATACTATACAACTAGTACAAGAAAACATAGGGGAAATGCTTCTGTACATTGGTCAAGGGAGATTTTTATGGCTGAGACTTTAAAGCCATAGGCAACAAAACAAAAAACAGATAAATAGGACTATATTAAATTAAAAACTCTATGCAGCAAAGGAAACAATCAACAGAGTTAACAGATGAGCTACAGAATGGAAGAAAATACTTGCAAGTTATTCATGCAACAAGGGACTAATATCCAGAATATACACGGAACTCAAAAAACTCAATAGCAAAATACCATGTAATCTTATTAAAAAGTGGGCACAGGATCTGTAACCACTTTTCTCAAAAGAAGACATAATGGCCAACAGGTATATGAAAAAATACTCAACATCACTTATCATCAGTAAAATGCAAATCAAAACCAGATATCAAAACCAAAATCAGATATCATCTTACCCCAGTTAGAATCACTATTTATCAAAAAGACAAAAAATAACAAGTGCTAGTGAAGATGCAGAAAAAAGGGAACTGTTATATACTGTTGGTGGGAATGTAAATTAGTACAGCTATTATGGAAAACAGCATGGAGGTTTCTCAAAAGACTAAAAATAGAACTACTATATGATCCAGCAATCCCTCTTTTGGATATTTATCCAAAGGAAAGGAAATCAGTATATCAAAGTCATACCTTCATCCCCTGTTTATTACAGCACTATTCACAGTGGCCAAAATGTGGAATCAACTTAAGTGTCCATCAATGGATTAAGAAAATGTGATATATACACACAATGGAATACTATTCAGTCATAAAAATGAAATCCTGTCATTTGCAGCAATATAAATGGAACTGGAGGTCATTATGTTAAGTGAAATAAGCTAGGCACAGAAAGACAAATATCACATGTTCTCACTCATGTGTGGGAGCTAAAAAATGTTAATGACAGAAGTAGAGAGTAGAGGCCGGGGCTGGGCGTGGTAGCTCACGCCTGTAATCCCAGCACTTTGGGAGGCCAAGGTGGGCGAATCATGAGGTCAGGAGATTGAGACCATCCTGGCTAACACGGTGAAACCCCGTCTCTACTAAAAATACAGAAACAAAATTAGCTGGGCGCGGTGGCGGGTGCCTGTAGTCCCAGCTAGTTGGGAGGCTGAGGCGGGAGAATGGCATGAACCCGGGAGGCGGAGCTTGCAGTGAGCTGAAATCACGCCACTGCACTCCAGCCTGGGTGACAGTAAAGACTCCGTCTCAAAAAAAAAAAGAAAAAAAAAGAGAGCAGAGGCCAGGCGCGGTGGCTCATGCCTGTAATCCCAGCACTCTGGGAGGCCAAGACGGGTGGATCATGAGGTCAGGAGAGTTTGAGCCCAGCTTGGCCAACATGGTGAAACCCTGTCTCTATTAAAAGTAAAAAAATTAGCCAGGCATGGTGGCGCGCGCCACTGCACTCCAGCCTGGGTGACAGAGCAAGACTCTGTCTCAAAAAAAAAAAAAAAAAAAAAAAGACAGAGTAGAATGCTGGTTATCAGAAGCTGGGAAAGATTGTGGGGAAGGAGAAGAAGAGAGATTGGGGAATAGAAAGAAGCAAACAGATAGATGGAATAAGTTCTGGTGTTTGATAGCTTAGCAGGGTGACTATAGTTAATAATTAATTCAAAATAACTAGAAGATTTGAAATGTTCTAAATACAAAGAAATTATAAATGTCTGAGGTGACAGATATCTTAATTACTCTAATTTGATCATTATACACTGTATGCATGTATCAAAATATCACATGCATCTCATAAATATGCACAAATATTTTGTATCAATACAAAATTAAGGAGCCAAAAAAGGAAACAAAGAATGCCTAAATAGACACATCATGTTCATGAATTAGAAGACTCAATATTGTTGAGAAGTCAGTTCTCCTCAAATTATTTGTGGATTCAATGCAATCCCAATCAAAATGCCTGCAGTCTTTTTTTGTAGAAGCTGATGGCAATGAGAATAGTCCAAATAATTCTAAAACAAGAATAGTGTTGGAGGAATTATACTATCTGATTTCAAGACTTACAATGTCATTAAGACTGTGATACTGGCATAAGTACAGACATACAGACCAATGGAACTGAATAAAATTGAAAATATTGACACACATATGATTAGTTGTTTTCAATACAGGTGCAAAGGTAATGGGAAAAGCATACTCTTTAAAATATGATGGTGGAACAACTGGCTATCTGTATAGGAAAAAACAAAACAAAACAAAACAAAAAACAAAAAAAACAAACATGACCCTTAACTCATACCAGACCTCAACAATTTAACTAGAAATGTTTAGGATCACAGTCCACAAAGAAAAGCTTGAACTATAACACTTCTAGAAGAAACCATGAGAGGATATATCACATCCTTGATCAGGCAAAAATTTCTTAGAACATAAAAAACACTAATCATAAAGGACAAAATTCATAAATTAATCTCATCAAAATTAAAAGTTTGCAATCTAGAAAATGAAAAGGTAAGCCAAAGACTGGAGAAAATATTCGCAGTACATGTACCTAAAAAATGACTAGTATCCAGAAAACATAAAGAATTGTTATAACTCAGTAATAAGACCAATCCAAATTTGGGCAAAAGATATTAACAAATACTTTACTAAGGGGGATATATGAATGGCTAAAAAACTTATAAAAAGATGCTCAGCATAGTTAGTTAATGTCACTAGTCTGTAGTCAAATGCAATTCAAAACCATAGTGAGATACCATTACACACACACTCAAATGGCAAAGTTTAAAAAGACTGACAAGTTGGAGGCAGTGGCTCACGCCTATAATCCCAGCACTCTGGGAGCCAAGGCAGGCAGATTGCTTGACCCATGAGTTTGAGACCAGCCTGGGCAACATGGTGAAACCCCATCACTACAAAAAAAGAGAAAAATTAGCCAGGCATGGTGGAGTGCGCCTGTAGTCCCTGTATCCCCTTAGTAAAGTATTTGTTAATATCTTTTGCCCAAATTTAGATTGGTCTTATTACTGAGTTATAACAATTCTTTATGTTTTCTGGATACTAGTCATTTTTCTGGATACTCGGGAGGCTGACGTGGGAGAATCACTTGAACCCAGGAGGTTCGGGCTGCAGTGAGTTGAGATCGTACCACTGCACTCCAGCCTGGGTGACAGAGTGAGACCGTGTCTCAAAAAAAAAAATTTTTTTTTAATGAGGTCATAATAATACCCAAGAAAAAAAAATACCCATTCACCGCCACTGGAGGTGACTAGCACTTGGTAATTGCAAAGAGGAAAGAAAGAATCTTTATCATGGAAAGATCTGGTAGCATACCACCTTATTAAGAGACCATTCTTAGTATCATTAATAGCAGGACAACTTGATATTATGATTCTTTATGTGATGAAAAACATCACATAATCTATGAACTATTTCTGCCTAAAACATTAACCTGCCTCTAATCAGGCCTTAAGACCTAACTTCCGTTTATAGAACACAATTAATGGGTCAATCTAACAAACACATAAAGCCAGTATTGCAAAATATAATAGTTGAATATAGATGTTAGGAAATACATGTTTATTCTTTGTATTTTCTGTATGTTTGAAAATTTTCGGTAAAAAATAAAAGTGATTAGTCAAGAGGTCTGCTAACATAGCATGAATACAGTGAAACCTCACAGTAACAGGCCCAGAGGTAATGTAAATTTGGAAATAATGTGATTAGAAATATATATATGAGAAATATATATATGTGTGTGTGTATATTATATATGATCATATATAATCATACATATTTTTATATATAAGATCATATATAAACTATATGTTTATATATATATAAGATCATATATAAACTATATATGAGAAATATATATATCTGTGTGTGTATATTATATATATGATTATATATAATCATACATATTTATATATATAAGATCTATATATAAACTATATATAGATCATATATAAAAGATCATATATATATAAAAGATCATATATATATATATACACACACACACACACACACACACATATATATATATATATAGTCTTGCTCTGTTGCCCAAGCTGGAGTGCAGTGGTCCAACCATGGCTCACTGTAGACCAACCTTCCAGGATCAAGCCTCTGCCTCCCAAGTAGTTGAGACTACAGGCACGTGTCACCATACGCAGCTAATTTCTTTTCATTTGTAATAGAGATGATGTCTTATCTGTTGCCCAGGCTGCTCTCAAACTCCTGAGCTCAAGTGATCTTCCCGCCTCAGTCTCCCAAAGTGATGGAATTAGAGGCATGAACCACTGCGCCCAGCCTAAAAATTTTGTTTTAATAGCAGGGTCACTCTTGTCATTAACTTTGCAATAATGAGGACTCACATTTTATATAACCAGTGTTCTCTCTCTTTTGTATAGGTATTTATAATAAATAAAGTATCGAATGAAAGAGAAAAACCAATGCAGATGATATACAGGCAGAAGAAAGGAAAATGGTATGTGCAGAAACCACTATTGTTAATTCCTTTGAAGACTCTCATGGTCTAGTCTATCCAAAAATTTTATTATGATAATCCTGTAAGTACTACCCCAATAAATATGCCCTCATATTTGCTGGCTAATTTTAGTTAGGCTATTTTTTGTATCTGTTAAGTGGAAACCATGAGAGAGATTATTTTATGCTACCAGTAAAATTAATTAAATGCTACAGATATTCAAAACTGAGAAAACAGATCTGCTACAATGGTTTTAGCATACTATATTCAACATTTTTGATAAGAAAACTATCTTTGAGAATGTAGACTTAAATACTTGCATTAGAAGAGGTGAGATATCGTGGTATGAGAATTTCACTTCCTATTTTTAGTTTGAAACTAACAAACACAGTCTAGTTTGGCATACTATGGAAATAATAGGTCATTTGGCGTAAATGAAGACTCTGTGTGCCTGATACCCACTACTGCTACTACTGGGGATGGCGGGAGGTTTCGTGGAGTTAGGGTACCAGTCGGTGACACCACGCATGGAGTCTGGAAATGGAAAATACACGAAATACCCCTCAGAAAACCTCTGAGACTTGTCTCAAAATAATTACTCCTGTTCCACCAAGGCTCTGAAAAACTGGCTTCATCTAGAGTGTGGAGAAACAAACAACAGGAATAACTCTTCTACCATAGGCCAGTGTTTCTTAGAGTAGGTGAGGGCTTGCCAACACTACTTGGCCAGCACCCTAAGATAGTGGTTTAGACATGACCCTGAATTCAAAGAGAAAAATGACTATTCATTGTACACCCTTCCCTCCTCACTATGGAGGCTGTCAATTAGACTGTGAACAGGAATGAAGTGGAGGTGGGGTTACTGGGGTTTCTCCAGCCCAGGCAGATGGCAAGCCTGTCCTGATTCAGATCACTTCCATGGGGCTGTGCCAAAAACATGCTCATATTCTCTATGCTTGCCTACGCTGCCTCTCCCTTCACCCCACAACCAGTGAAGCACTTCCTCAAAACCTCTAGAGTTCTAAGGGGGTGTTAGGAAACCATTAGTTTAGATTAAACCTAAACCAGTGCAGGGATTCCTTGTATTGGGTCCCTGAAAGATGCTTGCCCAATCTTCTTACACACTTATAGGGCTACAATATGTCTTAGGAGTGCTTATTCTGTCTTTGGGAAGATCTGACTATTAGAAAGTATTTCCCAATACTAAACTCACATCTCCTTCTTTCCTACCTTCATCTTTTGGTTCAAATTCTACCTCCTGAAGTTGCATGGCGTAAGTCTGTGCTATCCCCTTTTCTCTGACTAATCAAATACTATTCATCTGCCAGTATTCATCTTAAGCCTTCTTCTGTGTTACACCCGCAACAATCCCTCCCAGAGTGATTTCTGTGGTCTCTGGGTTGTTCTTCAACTATATTTAATGCACCACTCCTCGGCAGTTATGCTTTACCATCTTAGTGATTTTTGGCATTCTTTATGCCTTTCTAACAAGAACATAATCTTTTGATGGCTGGATGGTGTCAGTCTTTTATAAATGTCTACCTCCATACCCCTTCACCATGTTGCTGCTGAGTAGATAAAAGTGTGTGCACAAGTCCTCCATAAACTGGCCCTAACCACAACAAATTTACTTACTTTCTACCACATTTCCTCACAAAAATCCTCTACTCTAATCATATCCAGCTACCAAATTATACCCTGTGTCTTCCTCATTTGCTAATACTTTCTTGTTTCCTATCCCAACCTCTCCCTATCTAGAACAGGGAGTATTAGCCTCAGGCATAAGAACTCTAAACACTGTGCACAAAATGCACATTTTTGTGTGTGGGAGAGAATGTTTCATAGCTTTCATACAATCTTCAAAGGTCCCATGACTCCACAAAAAATTAAAATCCACTATTATAAATTTTTTCCCATCTCTGCTTAACCAAATCTTCCCTATTCTTAAAAGCCCAGCTCATGCCCCTGGATCCAGGGAACCTCCCATATGGGGGAGATTTCCTAAGCTCTGAATATATATATATATATATATACACACACACATATATATATGAATATATATGAATATATATGAATATATATGAATATATATGAATTGAATATATATGAATATATATGAATATATATGAATATATATATGAATATATATGAATATATATCTCCATATATATCAATATATAAGGAGATAGATATATCTAAACTGATATATATACATCACTTTTCCTACCATTAATCTCTGTGGTTTATTATGTTCCTTGTAGAAACTTTAAAATTAGTATCTTCATTGTGACTTAAATCTTTTGTATTTAATGTTTCATGACTGTAAACTTTATAGCATCTTTTTGTTACATGTACTGCCTTCCACAGAGCAGGTACTCAACAAATACTACTGTGGACATGAATGAAGACGGTGAATCACCTTCATCTCAGTATGTGTAGAAACTCAGTTTTAAAGACGCATAGCACAGCTGTGACAGTGTCATTAGACCTGGGCAAAATGCCACAATTAGCTGCCACCTTACCTCTGCTTTACGAATATTTTCTCTAGCTTCATCTATTTTCTGTTCCAGCTCTGCTCGGCTTTGTTCTGATACAGCAGCTCCATGACACTCCAGATCATTTAGAACCTGTTAAAGAAAATGGGACAATAATGATGACCGTTTTTTACTTTTCATCTTCCTTAAGTGATTAAAGTATTTACATAATTCAAAAGGCTTTAGTGACTAGTAGCCATAATTTTTTTCATTTATTTATTTTTTGAACATTTTGAAATAATTATAGACTTAGTAGTAACAAACTTACTACAGACAGTCCCTTCAGTGGGGAAGCCAGGACCAGCCACTATCTGATTGCCGCCACATGAGAGACCCCAAGGGAAACTGCTAAGCTGAGACCACCCAATACTCAGATTAGTGAGAGATAATGTAAAAACCCTCTTGTTCTATGGCATTAAGTTTGAGGTGGTTTGTTAAGCAACATTACATAAGTGGAACATTGAATCTGAGACACCTGTGAGATAGTGAAAAGAAGACGTCAAAACAGGCAAGAGATTATATGGATACACAGTAGTAGCAAGGCCCAACGTTGAAGATATTAATTTATGATTTGGTGGTAAAGTAAAACCATGGAAGTGACTGAGAATGCCTATATGAGGGTAAAGAATAAGAAAACAAGATAGCCAAGTACAGAAATCCTAGAAACTGAATATTTCATTGTGGGATGCAGAAAGAGGAACCTATGAAAAAATCTAGGTATGGCCAGAAAGGCAGAAGGAAAGCCAGGACAATGTTGAATCGTGGATGACTAGAGAAGATAACATTTTAAGACAGGGAATTGTTAATTGTGATGAAATTGTTGACAGATTAAGAAAAATGAGAAATCAAAGTGTCCATTTTGAAGCTAGCAACACAGACATCATTGGCGATTTTGGTAAGCTTAGACTATGAAGTGATACAGGGGAAGGGAAGGGAAGGAAAGGAAAGCTCAAATGTAATGGGCTAAAAAGTGAGTGGGAGGTGAGATTCTATAGATAATAAGCATAGGCAATTCTTTTAAGAAGTAGGATGTGAGGCCGGGCGCGGTGGCTCACGCTTGTAATCCCAGCACTTTGGGAGGCCGAGGCGGGCGGATCACGAGGTCAGGAGATCGAGACCACGGTGAAACCCCGTCTCTACTAAAAATACAAAAAAATTAGCTGGGCGTGGTGGTGGGCGCCTGTAGTCCCAGCTACTCGGAGAGGCTGAGGCAGGAGAATGGCGTGAACCTGGGAGGTGGAGCTTGCAGTGAGCCGAGATCGTGCCACTGCACTCCAGCCTGGGTGACAGAGCGAGACTCCTTCTCAAAAAAAAAAAAAAAGAAGTAGGATGTGAAGGCAAAGAATGAGATGGATATAGGTATCAATAAATGAAACAGAAAAAAAGTACTATACTCCAAATAATTTCTTTGTGCTTAGAGTTTAGTCTTTGAGATATATTTTCTTTCTTTCTTTCTTTTTTTTTTTTTTGAGACAGGGTCTTGCTCTGTCACCCAGTCTGGAGTGCGGTGGCATGATCTTACCTCAATGTAACCTCCACCTCCCGGGCTCAAGCAATTCTCCCTAACCTTAGCCTTCCGAATAGGTGGGAAGATAGGTGTGTGCCACCATGCCCGACTAATTTTTGAATTTTTTGTAGAGACTGGGTTTTTTGCCATGTTGCCCAGGCTGGTCTCAAACTCCCGGTTCAAGCAATCCACCTGCCTCAGCCTCCCAAAGTTCTGGGATTACAGAAGTGAGCCACTGCGCCCAGCCAAACATATATTTTCATGAAATCTATAATTGTGTCTTTTTTTTTTCTTTTTATTGAGACAGAGTCTCACTGTCGCCCAGGCTGGAGTGCAGTGGCATGATCTCAGCTCACTGCAAGCTCCACCTCCCGGGGTCATGCCATTCTCCTGCCTCAGCCTCCTGAGTAGCTGGGAATACAGGTGCCCGCCACCACGCCCGGCTAATTTTTTGTATTTTTAGTAGAGACGGGGTTTCACCATAATACATGTTAGCCAGGATGGTCTCGATCTCCTGACCTCGTGATCCACCTGCCTCAGCCTCACAAAGTGCTGGGATTACAGGCATGAGCCACCGCGCCCGGCTATAATTGTGTCTTTTGAAAAATATGTCTTGAGGGATGAAAACCTATATTAATTCAACACGTCTCTTCCCCTGCCCATAATACACTATCACAGGTTTTCTTTGGCAATTTTATGGTAAACAGGTGAATTAATGTATTGCTGATGGAGGGCTTAAGGAAATTCCAACATGAGTAGATAGCTGACAGCACACTGCTGAGTGTTGAGAAAGTACAGAAAAAACACATATAATGCTTGAGCAAAGGAGTTTGAGACCAGTATGGGAAACATGGCAAGACCCTATCTCTACAAAAAAATCTAAAAAAAATTAGCCAGGCATAGCGGCATGTGCCTGTGGTCTCAGCTACTTGGGAGGCTGAAGTGGGAGGACTGCTTCAGCCCAGGAGGTTAAAGCTGCAGTAAGCCATGTTCACACCACTGCCCTTCAACCTGGGTGACACTGCAAGCCTCTTGTCTCAAACAAAACAAAATAACACATATAGGATATTTTTCACATTAATAAAACTCAGTTCCTTAAACTGTTTGACATTTGGCTTAAGGTGAATGTAACTAGGACTTTCCATTATACTTACCCGTTGTTGGTGAACAATGTTTTTATGCTCACGTGCCACACGTGTGGCCCATTTTCGAGCTTCCTTATTTAGACTGTGCTCCTCTGTGGTCCCAGTTTCTGATTCTAACTGTCGGCTCTACAACACAAGAGAGAACAGAGATGAAAATATTGCTATCCTTATTGCAACCACTACTGCTTTGTAGATGGATCAGAAGGCCTTCACTTAATTAGCACTCAAAATATGAGGCACGCTCCACTACTGCTGGAAGCAATGTCTTAACGTCACAGAAAGTTACCAGAAGAGTAAGATGAGCATAAAACCATTAAAGACCATAAGCTTTTTGTCTTACACAGTTGGACACAAATGCATCATCTCTAATACTGCAGACTTATCTTTTTGGGTGTGATGGACTTATCTTTCTGAGTGGAAAGGAAGCTAGCTAAGGTAAGCAAAGAAGAAAACGTATTCATGCCAACCTACTATGGTGATAAAATCATTGCATAAATAAAAATGGAAACAACTTAATAGTTTAAATGTGAGTAAAGAATCATTAAAGAGAAGTAAGAACAAAACAATACAATAACAGCAACACAATCTTGCACCCCTCCCTCTGCCCCAAGGCAGATGGAACTCATTAGAGGTCCATCATCAACTTGCCACCAAACCTCAAAAGCCAGCTTTTGCCCTTTCTCCAGGCTTCATATGAAAGATAACGGTGCTAGATCAAATGATCACCAAGGGTTTCTTCTAGCTCTAAAATGCTATGATTCTGATTTACAAAGAACAAACCGCAAAATCTAAATAAAAATAGTAATAGCTAGCTTCTATTGTGAAAGGTACTATGGAAAGTGCTTCATATAACTTTTTTTTTTTTTAACAACCTGATGATGTGGGTCCCACATCATTTTATAGAAAAGAAAACAGAGGCTCAGAGAGGTTAATTTTTCCTGGATGTCCTAGATGTTAAATATTACAACCTTAATTGACTGATTCCAGAATCAGAGCTATTAAACACAAAACTATTTTAACTCTCTCTAAATTCTTAAAGACCCATGAAAAACAAACTTTATCGAGATAATTAGGAATTTTTTTAAAAATATGAATTACTCAAAGAGGCTTTTAATATAGAAAGAAGCAAAATTGTAGAATGACAAGAATTTTAGAAATTCTGATCACGGCTCACTGCAGCCTCAACCTCCGAGCTCAAGTGACTCTCCCACTTCAGCCTCCTGAGTAGCTGGAACTACAGGTGTGTCACCATGCTCAGCTAATTTTTTTTTTCCTTCTAGAGATAAGGTCTCACTATGTTGCCCAGGCTCATCTTGAACTCCTCGGCTCAAGTAAGCCTCCCACTCTGGCCTTCCAAAGTGTTGAAATTACAGGGATGAGCCACTACACCTGGCCTAGTAATTCTTTTGCAAGGTCTCATAGCTCAAAATTGATAAAGTAGAAATTGATAAACTGGATTTTAAAAATTAATATTTTTGTTGGAATTGTGATGAGGCAGGGTTTAAAAATTTTTGTTCTATACAGACATTTCAGCTAAAGCTAGATTATAACAATGACAAATGAATTGAAATAGAGCAAAATAATCAATATTCAAACTTAACCATCTTTACATTCATATTTTACATTCTACTTCATTTTTTGGGTTATCAGAAGTTTGGGAATGAACTTTACTATTGTATTTTGCTTTGCAAATGAATCTGGGCATTCAAACTTACATCTGTTCTCAAAGTCAGGAACATTAAAATGTTAAACTCTGGACATAGATACAAACGAAATATACAAAAGTCAGAGGAATGTGATCTGTAAAAGTAGAAAGATAAATTCTGAAGAGTCCAAGAATAGGTTTTTGAGTCAGATAGACTTAGTTTGAATGCATTGTATGCCATTTTATGGCACTACCAGCTTTATGATCTTGGGCATGTTAATGATCTGAGTCGTAGCTACATCTGAAAACTAGTGAAAATGTCACCTATCTCCATAGGGTTGGTAGGTTATAATGAAGTCATATTTTAAACATTCTGGTATTGTATCTACATAGTATCTTAGGCATCCAGTAATGGTAACTGTTAATGTTAAAGACCCAATTGAAAATTACTTGAAACAAAAATTTTCTTATTACTGTTCGTAAGAAAATTCAGATAATTCCTAGGTTCTTAATAGCCTAAACAATGAATCCAAAACAAAGATTGAAGATATGTTGAAAGATTAAGGCAGATCTCAAAGAGAATGAATTTGTAGGGAGTAGCTAGATGAGAAAGGAGGCAACTGATAGAGACATTTAATTTTTGTTACTGAGCAGCATTTTAGGAATAGGTAAAGGGGTTTAAATTGTGCTCAATGAAATAAAAGAGGATACAAACAAATGGAAGAACATTCCATGCTCATGGGTTGGAAGAATCAATATCGTGAAAATGGCCATACTGCCCAAGGTAATTTATAGATTCAATGCCATCCCCATCAAGCTACCAGTGACTTTCTTCACAGAATTGGAAAAAACTACTTTAAAGTTCATATGGAACCAAAAAAGAGCCCGCATCGCCAAGTCAATCCTAAGCCAAAAGAACAAAGCTGGAGGCATCACGCTACCTGACTTCAAACTATACTACAAGGCTACAGTAACCAAAACAGCCTGGTACTGGTACCACAACAGAGACA
>NW_026652286.1:44931258-44976457 GCF_009828535.3 Hylobates moloch
GAACTAGAAATACCATTTGACCCAGCCATCCCATTACTGGGTATATACCCAAAGGACTATAAATCATGCTGCTATAAAGACACATGCACACGTATGTTTATTGCGGCACTATTCACAATAGCAAAGACTTGGAACCAACCCAAATGTCCAACAGCGATAGGCTGGATTAAGAAAATGTGGCACATATACACCATGGAATACTATGCAGCCATAAAAATGATGAGTTCATGTCCTTTGTAGGGACATGGATGAAACTGGAAAACATCATTCTTAGTAAACTATCTCAAGGACAAAAAACCAAACACCACATGTTCTCACTCATAGGTGGGAATTGAACAATGAGAACTCATGGACACAGGAAGGGGAACATCACACTACGGGGACTGTTGTGGGGTGGGGGGAGGGGGAGGGACAGCATTAGGAGATATACCTAATGCTAAATGACGAGTTAATGGGTGCAGCAAAACAACATGGCACATGGATACATATGTAACAAACCGGCACATTGTGCACATGTACCCTAAAACCTAAAGTGTAATAATAAAAAAAATTAAAATTAAAATTAAAAAAAAATAAATTGTGTGCTGGCTGCAGATGGGCCATAACGCAATCTGCCTTACAGAATTTATACCTTCTTATTGAGTACTCACTGTGCTCAAGATAGAGCTTTTCCCTTATTTTTTATGTGTCTACTAAGACTTGGGAGTCCAATGATCAGGACAGGTAACTAATGCCACTGATTGGAAGATGTGGCTTTGAGATCCTTTGGGTAGGGAATGACACAAAACTAAAATTCAAATTAATTTATCCTTTTCATGAATTCTGAAATCAAGTCATGGAATACATGTGGAAGCTCCTGAGACACAGGTCTTGACAACTGAGAATTTCATACAAGGTGAATACAGCCCAGGCTATTAAACAATACACAGAGAAATGTTCCAATACTACCTTCACTATCAAAGATCAATATAAATCAGGATCTAGTATAGATAATTATGTTTTTGTTTGTTTTGTTTTTTGTTTTTTTGAGACAGAGTCTCACTCTGTTGGCTAGGCTGGAGTGCAGTGGCGTGATCTTGGCTCAGTGCAACCTCTGCCTCCCGGGTTCAAGTGATCCTCCTGCCTCAGCCTCCCAGGTAGCTGGGACTACAGGCATGTGCCACCATGCCCAGCTAATTTTTTGTATTTTTAGCAGAGACAGGGTTTCACCATGTTGGCCAGGATGGTCTCGATCTCTTGACCTCGTGATCCACCCGCCTCAGCCTCCCAAAGTGCTTGGATTACAGGTGTGAGCCACCGTGCATGGCTGGTAATTTTTCTTTAAGACAGTGATATTAGCAGTGGTCGATTCTAACAAAGAAACCATAATGACTGCTTCTTTTTAAAATGCTGGCAAATTTATTTTTATTTTTAATTTTTTGAGACAGAGTCTTGCTCTGTCACCCAGACTGGAGTGCAGTGGCATGATTTTAGCTCACTGCAACCTCTGCCTCTCAGGTTCAAGAGATTCTCGTTCCTCAGCCTCCGGAGTAACTGGGATAACAGGCATGTACCACCATGCCCAGCTAATTTTTTGTATTTTTAGTAGAGATGGGGGTTTCGCTATGTTGGCCAGGCTGGTCTCGAACTCCTGTCCTCAAGTGATCCACCTGTCCTTGGCCTCCCAAAGTGCTGAGATTACAGGCATGAGCCACCACGCCTGGCCTAGATCATTCTTTTAACATTTTTCTTTTCTTTGGAAGACAGGGTCTCACTCTATTGCCCAGGCTGGAGTGCAGTGGTGCAATCATGGCTCACTGCAGCCTTGACCTCCTGAGCTCAAGCAATCCTCCCACCTCGGCATCTCAAGTAGTTGAGACCACAGCATACGCCACCACACTCAGATAATTTTTTTGATTTTTAGTAGAGATGAGATTTCACTATGTTGCCTGGGCCGTCTCAAACTCCTGGCCTCAAATGATCCTCCTGCCTTGACCTCCCAAAGTGCTGGGATTACAGGCATAAGCCACTATGCCCAGTCCAACATTTTTCCTTTATCTTTTAAAAATGTATTTGATACAAAAATTAGCTAGGTGTGGTGGCGCTGGAGGTTGCAGTGAGCCAAGATCGTGGCACTGCACTCCAGCCTGGGCTACAGAGGGAGACTCTGTCTCAAAAAAACAAAAAAAACACTCTAGTCCCTTTAGAATAAAATATTACAATAAAGTCTTTTCAACATTCATAAAGTTATTAAACAACTTTGAAGAACTAAATTACGGAAATCAGCATTCCAATATTCTTGATATATTAGTCTTTAAGTCATCTTAACTATTTTGTCCTTAGATGCTCTCTCAAGATATGATTTTGGTTTATTTTAAGGTTAATACAAAGGCATAGAAGGCTCAGATATCTGAGCAGAGTAAGCAGGGATAGAAAAACTGACTTCACAGAAGAAAACAATCAGTTTTTTAACTCTGTAACTAAAATATAACCATTTCAAGGAGAGAAAAAGAGATGGTCATGTATGATGAATGAAAATCACTAACATAGTAAAATACTAGCATTCCAACCCATTTCAAAAAAAGATACTGTTGGGGTTGTTAGGCCAATGGCATAACATTCTAGTTAACCCTCATTCAGGGAATTTGTACTACTTACATTTTTCAGTCTACTGAGAGACAAGAAATATACTGGGGCTGGGCACAGTAACTCACACTTACAATCCCAGTGCTCTGGTAGGCCAAGGCAGAAAAACTGCTTGAGGCCAGGAGTTTGAGACCAGCCTGGGCAACATAGCTAGACCCCAGCTCTTAAAAAAAAAATTAGCACATACCTGTAGTCCTATCTATGGGAGGCTGAGGCAGGAGGATTGTTTGAGCCCAAGAGATCAAGGCTGCCAGGAGCTATGATTGTGCCCTCCAGCCTGGGTGACAGAGCTTCTCAAAAAATATATATTAATATATTGAGTTAAATATTGGATCCATCTTATTCTTTATGAAGTATATTAATACATGGTTAATTATTTCAATAAAGTTATTATTTGTTCTCAAAAGGACTTCAAGTAAAAAGCATCTGGATCTCTGTATTCCGACTACATGTTTGTACAGGTTCACAATCCCACAATTCTGAAATTCAAAATGCTCTGAAAAAGAATAAGTATTTTTTGGTAAGTTTGGAGCCAAAACTCACTTGAGCCAAAATGTGATTTGAACTAATAAGAGGTTATTTAGAGTTTTTTTCTTTCATATATACATACATGAATAAAAATATTCATATGTTTCACTGCAAAAATACTATGTTTGATCACAGGTGCTTCCTCACACATTGCTCAGGGTTTTATGCAATGTATGGTATATGGGCCACTTTTCTAAAATCTGGAAAATTCTGAATTTTGACATGTATTTGGCCCAAGGCTTTTGGTAAGAGACTGTAGACTTTTAAGTCACATATTTCAAATATGCCACACACCTTGAAGAGGAGTGGAACAGTGCCTCTTAAGAGACATAATTTAACTTATTCTGACTATGCTAGGATAGCAGAACCTTCACTTGGAAAGAAGTGGGAACTCATCTAGGTAATTGTTGAGTGTGCCTGGTCTCTCAGGAGAGCACACTGGAGAAGAACTGGTGTGGACTGAGCCTTGGGACAATTCTGGAAAACTCTGGACACCGGGGGAAAAGGAATATACCCATTAAGGCTGGGGTGAAGAAATGATGAGAACTCTGAAAGGAGCTATTCTTTTGTCTTGGGTTAAGAGTACCAAAGGCAAACCTTAGCAAAAAATATGTCCCTGAGTAATGACATGAAAGTAAAACAAAAATGGCATAAAAACCTTGTGTCTAACACTTTCGAGAATATACCTAGAGGCATGGTTAGATGGAACAGCCTTATAAAGAGTACGCGTTTATTTTGGTAGCTCTCACAGAGATTTTGCTTTAAGAGCTATAATCACAAGCTAGATAGGGGAACTTCCAGGCTCCTATTGTCAGCAAATAACTAATGCATCTATGCAAAGATCTAGTTACTCTGGATGGTTAGACCAGGAACCAGATCAGGAGAAAGGTGACTAAACCAGTAGAGGGCCTATTACATAGATAGTGGACTTTTTACAAAAAGCCTTTTGTGAAACGCTGAAGAAATTAGGACAACCACTACGGACACTTAACTGTCAGTATTGCTAATTCTAAAATGCAACACTCATGTCTTCAGTCAAAGCCTCTCATTTTTGGATACTGTGCCAAGCATATGTGTAAGAGGATGGTACCTATTTACTCAACAGGAGGACATCCCACAAATTCTATCACAGCCTTTTTCACGTTTATGAGACAACGCTATATGCAATACAAAATTTCTACAAGCACAAAGAGCCACCCATAACAAAGAGAATTTTCAGGTACATTTCCTGCACAGTATATTAACCCCATGTAGACTTTTATAGACAAGGGAAATTTCTGCCAAATATTTATTTTTAATAGATACATAAATCACTCCCCTTATGTAAAACTAATGTGTAAAAATCCTCAACTACAGCAAGTGGACATTTTACTTACTATAATTGTTAATCTATAGAAGGCAGAATATCAGAAATAGCATCTAGAATAACAGAGAAAGATCATACATCAGAAATTTAGTGTCAGCTTTTTGCTGTCATGATCTGTGAAGATCTTGTTATTTGCTGTTCAAAGAAGGTAAAGGGGAAAGGGTATTCTCATCACGACTGGGAAACCTGAGAAAGTTTGTGTTTTTCCTGCCTGTATAGATCATACTCATCTAAGTTTTGTGGACATGCACGTTTCTCATATTATTTCCCATCCCAGCTTTGCTTTGTCCTTTTTCACAGGATGTGAGAAAACGCCCCTAATGGCACTCATCACTAGTTCTGGTAATGAAAGGATAGGTCACTGAGATGTATGTAGGGCAGAGATGTTGAAAAGTACAAGTCATGTACTTAAAATTATTCCAAACAGATTGCCTTTCAGATGTACAAATTGCCAAGAAGGATGTTGATGAGATCCTCTTTCTGGAATAAGTAGGAAAACAAAAGTCCCAAGGGACTTTTAGTGATCAATCCAATAAGAGAGTTGACAGCTAGGGATCATGACTGCGAAAGTACTGCAAGTATTTCAAGATTTGTAATGTCTTCTATATTTGATATTTGGTATTTCCTGTAGTAATTAGGGGGATAATACTAAAAAAAAAAAAAGAAAGAAAGAAATATGCTTGTCCTGTGGATTTTTGTTTTGTTTTGTTTTGTTTGAGACGGAGTCTCGCTCTGCCACCCAGGCTGGAGTGCAGTGGCGCAATCTCAGCTCACTGCAAGCTCCGCCTCCTGGGTTCACGCCATTCTCCTGCCTCAGCCTTCCCAGTAGCTGGGACTACAGGTGCCCGCCACCACGCCTAGCTAATTTTTTGTATTTTTAGTAGAGACAGGGTTTCACTGTATTAGCCAGGATGGTCTCGATCTCCTGACCTCGTGATCTGCCCATCTCGGCCTCCCAAAGTGCTGGGATTACAGGCGTGAGCCATCACGCCCGGCCGTCCTGTGGAAAGATTTTAAGAAGTCAGTCAACATCTATTCGAACTCAATGTGCCAGGCATTGAGTCAAATGCTTAGTATCCTATTTAATTTTCAAACAAATAAGGTATAGTTGTCCTTCCATATCTGTGGGTTCTGTATCTGTGGATTCAACCAACTGTGGATCAAAAATATTTTTTAAAAAAGACAAAAAAAAAAAAAAAAAAAGGATAGTTGTGTCTGTACCGAACATGTACAGACTTTTTTTCCTTGTCTTATTTCCTAAACAATGTAATAGGACCATTATTAGCATAGCATTTACATTGCATTAGGGATTATAATCTAGTGATGATTTACAATATATGAAAGACGTGCATAGGTTATATGCAAATATTACATCATTTTATATAGGGGACTTGAACATCTGTGAATTTTGGTACACAAAGAGGTTCCTAGAATCAATCCCCCATGGAAACCAAGGGACAACTATTGTCATTTTACACATGAGGAAGCTGAATCACAAAAGTTAAATATATGTAAATAAACTGCTAGTTTAGACCCTCAAACCCATGTTTTCTCTATTGTACACCACCTGTATGAATCACTAACCCCAGTGTGATCCATGTGTCAGCTGAATGACTCTAACATTGAGATCCTAATAAATGTGTTTGTCAGTTCTCTCTCACAGAATATTCTTATTATAGACAGGAAGATTTAAAGGCACATTCCATATCCTCCTCAGAAAAATTCTGCATTAAAAAGTCATTTCAGCAAAAAACGATGTATTTTACTTTTTCTAGAAAGAGCTCTGGCTTTCTGGTATCATCTGAGAAATGATAATTGAAGATATAAAGAAAGAACACTTTAGAAATCAGTAACTCTCTTATGGAAATATAGATAAGAAAATCCTTCAGTATTAACCATGAGATAGCTATTAAGTTACCACATAAGACAAAGCTTGTCATTGGTCACTGTCATTTGCAGTCATCTTTTGGTTAATACTAAAATTCTACCCAAAAAAGCCCTAATTAAATTACTATAATAATACTGTGACTATACATACTCAATTGGGTGTCTTGGACTTTTGTAGGGAAAACAGTGTAGTTTGAAATGGGTTATATTAAAAAGTTAAAAAAAAATTTAAGACAGTTTATGAAAATCATCAGAAGAAAATAAGAGTTACATTTTATCACAGTGGTAACTTTAAAAGTCCTATAACTTTCCTAACTATATCTTATGTAAATTTAGATAAAATATTTGCTGAATTCTCTTGTCTGTAAGGCAAGGGCATATGCAAAGTATATGTAAGGTCTGCTTAGTAAATGAAAAATAAATGTGTTAAACCCATAAGCAGTTCAAAATTCCTAATTCAAACTATACAATTCAAAATAAAAGAACAATACTGTCCTGCCCTTGCAATGGATCTCATCCTATTACTATCTTACCTGAGTATATAGTTCTCCATTTACCATCATATATAAAATTCAAAAATAACACCTGGTTGCATCCCACTTTCATCACCAAGTCTACTTGCTATTTCAGGTATAGTCATGTACTTTCAAACTTTTCTGGCTCTAATGCTTATTAGCTGAGTGACCTTCAGCAAAGCAAATTGCTTTTCTTTCTATTTTTTTTTTTTTTTTTTGAGACAGGGTCTTGCTCTGTCACCCAGGATGGAATGCAGTGGTGTGATCACGGCTCATTGCAACCTCCACCTCCCAGGCTCAAGTGATCCTCCCACTTCAGCTTCCTGAGTAGCTGGGACTACAGGTGTGTGCTACCATGCCCAGCTAGTTTTCTGTATTATTATTATTTTTTTTTAGAGAAAGAGTTTCGCCGTGTTGCCCAGGCTGGTCTCGAACTCCTGGGCTCAAGCAATGCACCCACCTTGGCCTCCCAAAGTGTTGGGATTACAGGTGTGAGCCTCTGCACCCAGCCAGATTTCTTAACTTTAGTTTCCTCAACTGTAAAAGAAGGATTAAAAATAGCACCTACAATATAGGGTTATTGTGAAGATAAAATAAATTAATATAGGTAATGCCATTACCAAAATGTCTAGCATGAAATAAATGTTCAATGAATGTCATCTATTATTTTTATTCTTTTCAATTTTTGTTTTCGCTTCCTGGCATGTTGTTTCTCCCTCTTTGCAGAGTAAACTGCAATTCATCTTCAAGATCTAATTCATAACAAGTAGACACAATCCAATAAAAAAATAGAAACAAGGTTTGAATAGACATTTTACCAAAGAAGATATATGAGTGGCTAATACACTCATGAAGATACTCAACATCATTAGTCATTAGGGAAATGCAAACCAGAACCACGAGATACTATTTCATATCCACTAGGATGATTATAATCAGAGCCAGACAATAATAAGTGTCTGGCTGAGGCAGGAGGATCTTTTGAGCCCAGGAGTTCAAGGCCAGCCTAAGCAACATGGTGACATCCTCTCTCTACCAAAAATAAAACTAAACTAAACTAAAATAAAATAAAAATTAGCTGTAGTCCCAGTTACTCGGGAAGCTGAGGTGGGAGGACTGCTTGAGCCCAGGAGGTTGAGGCTGCAGTGGGCCGTGATTATGCCATTGCACTTCGGCCTGGGCGACAGAGTAAGACTCTGTCTTTAAAAAAAAAAAAAAAAAAAGACTTTTTAAATGATTGAAGGTCTGGAATGATTTTTTAAAATCATAGGCATTTATTTTTTCCATTATGAAAAAACTAATTTCTTCCCAAGTCCTGAACATTTCTTCTTAGAAGACAGAATAGCACAGCAGAAATAACATTACTATTGCAATTACAACAGTAACGTGTCATTAATTTACCATATGACTCTGGACAAGTCTCCCTTACTAGGCTACAGTTTCCCCTTTAATAAAGACAAGATTAGCTCTAAGGTTCTCTCCAGCACACTGCTGAAGAAAATTAAGGTGCTTCTTCTTAAGAAAATTAAGGTGCTTCTTCTTCTTAAGAAAATTAAGGTGCTTCTCACAAGATGAAAAATGAGAAGCTCAATTTCTTCACTATAAACAGGGAAGGAAATTCTTAATTTATAAGAGAAAACACAGCTGGTACATCAGGGGCCTCTTATACATGTATATACATAACTTTCATCCCAACACCAGGTCCCACCCTTCATTAACATGCAAACCCACACTTCCCATCCCTCCCGCCCTTGACCCACATCCCATATACCTCAGCTATGGTCATTCTCAGAGCACTGACAGGGGAGAGCTCAATATCCACCAGTTGGGCGGCTTTTAAACTCTGCCCAATAAAGATTGCACAAGGACAAAAAACATAGCATAGAGTTAGAAATTTAAGGCAAACAAGGACACAACACCTAAGAACATTTAGCACAGTGTTTAGAAACAAAGGATTTAGGGCTGTAGTTGGGCTGGGAAAAAGTGAGATGAGAGTCACTGTTATTCTGATTTTTTCTGTGGAAAATAGCAATGATAAAATAACATCAAATTAGTCATAATTTTAAGTCAAGCTTGACAAACTTGTCTATACCCTGTATCTTCTAATGCTCTGCTTCATCCCTCCCAGGCTTCAAAGAAGTCAAATCACAGGAGAATGTGAATAAGTCATTGGCAAAAGCTGATTTGATTAAAAAAAAAAAAAAAGGCACTACTATAAAGGGCAAAGGTTGTAATATAGAGGGAAATGCTGATTTCCTACATTTCTTTATATAGCTGCTAACAGAGCTACTTAAAGTATAAGAAAAGTAATGAAGATATCTCTGGCAAATGTGTTTCTATTAAACTGATACCATTAAACTCTGGAACTGTATCATAAACTCCCTTGGTTTTGGTTCTAAATTTATCAAAATACTTTATGAATATAATTTGATTTTCCTTTTGGCTTGCCTACATTGAGAGAATGTGCTAATAATGCCAACATGTGCCTTCTCATTTTGCAGATGTTAAATTTCATTTTTTATGTTACCAAATTAGCATTTTTGTTCTTTTTTAAAAATTTAAATAATGGCAAACATTTCCCATAAACTCAAGGACGATTACTGTATGCTTTTAAACAATTGCCAATTGGGGCCGGGCATCATGGCTCACATCCGTAATCCCAGCATTTTGGGAGACTAAAGCGGGTGGGTGGCTTGAACTCAGGAGTCCGAGACCAGCCTGGGCAACATGGTGAGACCCCCCATCTCTAT
The DNA here is from genome assembly GCF_009828535.3 of Hylobates moloch. NCBI lineage: Eukaryota > Metazoa > Chordata > Mammalia > Primates > Hylobatidae > Hylobates > Hylobates moloch. The sequence continues at coordinate 44,940,930 of NW_026652286.1, forward strand.
TGAAAATACAAAGAAAATAGCCAGGCATAGTGGTGCGTGCCTGTGGTCCCAGCTAATCGGGAGGCTGACGTGGGAGGATCACTTGAGCCCAGGAGAGGGGGGTTGTAGTGAGCTGAGATCACACTACTGCACTCCAGCCCCAGTGACAGAGTGAGACCCTGTCTCAAAAATAAAATAATAATAATAATAAAGTAAAAATAAAAACAAAAATTGCCAGTTGGAATCTATAGACGGAAAGTAGATTAATGATGTCAGGGGCTGAGGTGAAGAGTATAGGGAGTGTGACTGCTTAATGGGGTCAGGATTTCTTTTTAAAGTGATGAAATGTTATGGAACTACAAAGTGATGACAGTGCACAGCACTGGAAATGTAGTAAGTGACAGTGAATCAATCTTACACTTTAACTATGGTTAAAAATGGTAATTTTTGTGTTATGTGTATTCTGCCACCATAAAAAAAATGGCAGAGGGGTAGAGGCATTAAAAAAAATTGCTAATTTGAGGTTTCTGTAAGTGCTTTAATATTCTAAGAAATCTGAAAGGAATTATAAAAGGCCTATAATCTTTTATAAGACCAACCAAAATATTTCATACACATGTTCATTATTCCATTTATTAATTCTATTCTGGTTAAGTTGTTTTTTTGTTTTTTTTTTTTTTTGAGACAGAATCTCACTTTGTCGCCCAGGCTGGAGTGCAGTGGTGTGATCTCGGCTCACTGTAACCTCCACCTCCCAGGTTCAAGTGATTTTCCTGCTTTAGCCTCCCGAGTAGCTGGGATTACAGGGGCCCACCACCACGCCCAGCTAATTTTTGTATTTTTAGTAGAGACAGGGTTTCGTCATGTTGGCCAGGCTGGTCTTGAACTCCTGACCTCAGGTCATCCACCTGCCTCGGCCTCCCAAAGTGCTGGGATTACAGGCGTGAGCCACAGCGCCCGGCCTATTCTGGTTAAAATTTAACCACTGATTTCTGTGGAGGGGTACAACATAAAGAATTTCAGGGAAAATATAATTTACATTTGAGTAAATGTATTGAATATTTTTCTTCTTCCTTCAGTTGTTTTCAGGTTTCAGTAACTTGTCTTATAACTTAACCTCATTTGGTAGAAGGTTGTTAGCATAAAGACACTGAGTTTCTTGGCCACAATTCAGAAAAAAAAGTCATAATTATTCTGCATCCTCACAGTTTTGTTATAAAATTGATGAGATATACTCAGCTTTTTCTGCCTGTCTATGCCAAGGATAACTGTTACTTAAGCACAAACACAACTGAACAACACATGAAATGAAAATCTGTAATTCCCTTACAGTATCACTGTCACAAGGCTGGAACTGGAAGGGCTGGGGTTTGTGAAATACAGCATTCTCTTGCAAAAACAGCTGAAGATTGTAGTCCCGTACCACCTAAAGAGAACATAAAATATCTTTAGGTCTTTAATGAGGTTAAAATGTCCAATTACATTATAAAGTTTAAGATTTATTCTGCTGTTTTCTATACAAATGAGAAATCATCCAACACTGGTAAAAAAAGAAATGATGTTACGCATTTTATTTTTCATTTTAGACAACTGTTATTATTTATCTGTCCTATTTTCTCAAAAATAAATTTGGAAAGTGATAGTTTAGAAACTAGATCAGATTTGGGGAGTGGACAATATATAATACCTTAAGAAAGCAAGAAGATAGTTTTTACACAAAAAGCTATTCTGTGTAACACAGAATAGGGTGCAGACAAGGATGCACATTGGTCTTTTCCATCTCTCCCAGCTCTAAAATTGTATGGGCCTCTTAAAGTCTGTTTCATGGCCATTGCCATCCACTAGGAAACTGCCAGATAATCCTATCCACAGCACCAAATAGTGTTTGTAGAGTATTTCTCAGCACCTTCTTGAGGAGGTTACACTCTAATTACCATCTTACAGCATACCAAGAAGACAGGCTAGAAAGGAATTTATTTATTTATTTATTTTTTGAGATGGAGTCTCACTCTGTCACCTGGGCTGGAGTACAGTGGCGCAATCTCGGCTCACTGCAAGCTCCGCCTCTTGGGTTCATGCCATTCTCCTGCCTCAGCTTCCCAAGTAGCTGGGACTACAGGCGTCCGCCACCGTGCCTGGCTATTTTTTTTGTATTTTTTTAGTAGAGACAGGGTTTCACCCTGTTAGGATGGTCTCAATCTCCTGACCTCGTGATCCATCTGCCTCAGCCTCCCAAAGTGCTGGGATTACAGGCATGAGCCACCGCGCCCGGCCTGGAATCTCTATAAAAGGATAATTCTGATACACAGAAAGCAGCAGAACAAATAGCACAAAAAGGCAGCCATCTGAAAAGAATTCATTGCATTTACATACCTTGGGAAAGAGTGGAAATCGGCATTTGATGGGGCAAAAAACCCCACTTTCTATTTTGCTACTATATCGCTTACCCCTTACTTGTCTTTCATTTGCAGTATATTATAGCCCATTAGCACCTCTGCTAGAAGATGGGCAGAAGAAGAAAAAAAACGTTCAAAGTAACTCTGTACCTCTACTTTAGTAGTCCTGGGAAAAGGGATAATTGAGGAGATGCAAAAAGTAGTAGGTGTATATTGCATTTTGTTTACCAGTGCAATCCCAGTTCTCTACTGCTTCCCTCCCCCTCACTCCACCAACCATTTATTGAGAGAGTTTACCAGGTCCAACATGAAACACAGGGATGGGGAGATATATAGATGAATAAGACAAACAAACAAGGTTAGTATCTTCAAAGAATTTATCATCTGGAAACTGGGTGAACCAAACAGACTACATAATTAAAATACACCACGGAGTGTGTAGAAGGTACGAGAAGAGAACAAGGTGATATTCAATCCAGGCCGATGATGGGGTGAGATAAGGTGAGGAGTTGTTAGAATATGGTCTGGGAAGGCTGGCTGAATAAACATATTCTCAAAGAGAAATGTACTTTGTTCTCTTCTTAGATTCCAGTTTTAAGCTAGAACAGCTGTGAAAACTCATTACACAGCCCTCAGAGCCTCTCTAATCACCATGCAGAAAAGCTAAGAGGATCACCTCTCTAGTTGCCAAACCTGTCCTCAAGCACTATTAACCTTTTTGTTTTGTTCCTCTTGAGGAGGTGGTTTCAACCTTTTAAAAATTTAAACTCTTTGTTATGGAAAATTTCAAATACATATGTAAGTAAAGACAACAGTAGAATGTATCCTCATGTCTTCATCACTCAGTTTCCAAAACATCCCCTTATGGCCAATATTCTTTCATCTTTAAGCCCACCTACCTCATCCACTCCTAATTATACTGAAACAAGTTCCAGACATATCATTTAATTTATAAATATTTCAGTATGACATCTAAAAGATAAGGATTCTTTTAAGAAAATATAACCATATTACAATTTACAGTAAGTACTTATAAAGCAACAAGTTCTCAAATTTCCCTGATTGTTTCTTTTTTTACAAAAAAGTTTTTCAAATCAGGATACAAATACAGCCCCCACAGTGCAACTGCACGATGCTGTTTAGGTTTCTTTTTATATACAAGTTTCTTCATTTATCTCTCCTTTCCTCCCTCTTGCAATTTAATTGTTGAAGAAACTGGGTTTTTGTTCTGTAGAGTTTCCTGCAGTCTGGGAAAAAATGACAAAGATGTAATTTTTATTACATCCCTGTAGCATTCTGTTTCCAGTATTTCCTATACATTGGACTGGGTGTTTTTTGTCTTGTTTATTTATTTATTTTCTTGGGAAGGTAACATTTACTTCCATCAGGAAGCTTGTTTCTTTTTACAAACAGCTGTAGTGGGCTGAATGGTAGCCTCTCAAAAGATATGTTCATGTCCTAATTCCCAAAACCTGTGAATGTTACTTCATTTGGCAAAAGTGACTTTGTAGAAGTCCCAGATCAACTGTTGACAGGTTTGATTTCTTCTGAGGGTAATTATTGTCGGCTTGTAGTTGGCCATCTTCTTCTGGTATCTTCACGTGATCTTCTCCCTGTGCCTGATTTGTGTTCCGCTCTCCTTTTTTTCAAAAATTTTTAACTTTTAATTTCTGTAGGTATATAGTAGGTATTTATATTTATGGGGTACATAAGATTTTTGATACAGGACTACAATGTGTAATAATCATATCAAGGTAAATGGGGTATCCACCACCTCAAGCATTTATCCTTACTTTACATTACAAAAAAATCCAATTATACTTTTTTATTTTTATTATACTTTAAGTTCTAGGGTACATGTGCACAATGTGCAGGTTTGTTACACAGGTATACATGTGCCATGTTGGTTTGCTGCACCCATCAACTCATCATTTACATTAGGTATTTCTCCTAATGCTATACCTCCCCTAGACCCCCACCCCCCGACAGGCCCCATTGTGTGATGTTCCTTGCCCTGTGTCCATGTGTTCTCATTGTTCAACTCCCATCTATAAGTGAGAACATGCAGTGTTTGGTTTTCTGTCCTTGTGATAGTTTGCTTAGAATGATGGTTTCCAGCTTCATCAATGTCCCTGCAAAGGACATGAACTCACCCCTTTTTATGGCTGCATAGTATTCCATGGTGTATATGTGCTATATTTTCTTAATCCAGTCTATCATTGATGGACATTTGGGTTGGCTCCAAATCTTTGCTATTGTGAATAGTGCCACAATAAACATATGTGTGCATGTGTCTTTATCCTATTTGTCTATTTTGGTTTTTGTTGCCATTGCTTTTGGTGTTTTAGTCATGAAGTCTTTGCCCATGCCTATGTCCTGAATGGTATTGCCTAGGTTTTCTTCTAGGGTTTTTATGGTGTTAGGACTTACATTTAAGTCTTTAATCCATCTTGAGTTAATTTTTGTATGAAGTGTAAGGAATTTAAGCTTTCTACATATAGCTAGCCAGTTTTCCCAGCACCATTTATTAAACAGGGAATCCTTTCCCCATTTCTTGTTTTTGTCAGATTTATCAAAGATCAGATGGTTGTAGGTGTGTGGTGTTATTTCTGAGGCATTTGTTCTGTTCCACTGGTCTGTATATCTGTTTTGGTACCAGTACCATGCTGTTTTGGTTACTGTAGCCTTGTAGTATAGTTTGAAGTCAGGTAGCACGATGCCTCCAGCTTTGTTCTTTTTTCTTAGGATTGTCTTGGCTATGCGGGCTCTTTTTTGGTTCCATATGAACTTTAAAGTAGTTTCTTCCAATTCTGTGAAAAACTCAGTGGTAGCTTGATGGGGATAGCATTGAATCCATAAATTACCTTGGGGAGTACGGCCATTTTCACGATATTGATTCCATTAGTTTGTGTCCTCTTTTATTTCGTTGAGCCCTTCACATCCCTTGTAAGTTGGATTCCTAGGTATTTTATTCACTTTGTAGTAATTGTGAATGGGAGTTCACTCATGATTTGGCTCTCTATTATTGGTGGAATGCCTGTGATTTTTGCACATTAATTTTGTATCCTGAGACTTTGCTGAAGTTGCTTATCAGCTTAAGGAGATTTTGGCCTGAGACAATGGGGTTTTCTAAATATACAATCATGTCATCTGCAAATAGACACAATTTGACTTACTCTTTTCCTAACTGAATACCCTTTATTTCTTTCTCTTGCCTGATTGCCTTAGCCAGAACTTCCAACACTATGTTGAATACAAATGGTGAGAGAGGGCATCCTTATCTTCTGCTGGTTTTCAAAGGGAATGCTTCCAGTTTTTGCCCATTCAGTATAATGTTGGCTGTGAGTCTGTCATAAATAACTCTTATTATTTTGAGATATGTTCCATCAATACCTAGTTTATTGAAGAGTTTTTAGCATGAAGGGCTGTTGAATTTTGTTGAAGTCCTTTTCTGCATCTATTGAGATAATCATGTGGGTTTTTTTTTTTTTTTTTTTGAGACGGAGTCTGGCTCTGTTGCCCAGGCTAGAGTGCAGTGGCACAATCTTGGCTCACTGCAAACTCCACCTCCCAGGTTCACGCCATTCTCCTGCCTCAGCCTCCCAAGTAGCTGGGACTACAGGCACCCGCCACCACGCCTGGCTAATTTTTTGTATTTTTAGTAGAGATGGGGTTTCACCGTGTTAGCCAGGATAGTCTCGATCTCCTGACCTCGTGATCTGCCCGCCTTGGCCTCCCAAAGTGCTGGGATTACAGGCGCGAGCCACTGTGCCTGGCCGGTTTTGTTATTTTTAAATGTATAATAAACTATTGCTGATGTGGTCACCTTATTGTGTCATCGAATACTAGATCTTATTCATTCTATCTAACTATATTTTTTGTACCCATTAGCCATCCTGGCTCCCCCCACATCTGACTGCCCTTCTTAGACTCTGGTAAACAACCTTCTACTCTTTATTTCCATGAGTTCAATTTGTTTTAATTTTTTAACTCTCACAAATAAGTGAGAACATGTGAAATTTGTCTTTCTGTGCCTAGTTTATTTCACTTAACATAATGACCTCGTTTTATCTATGTTGTTGTAAATGACAGGATCTCATTCTTTTTCATGGCTGAATAATACTCCATTGTGTATATATACCACATTTTCTCTATTCGTTCATCTGTTGATGGACACTTAGGTTGCTTCCAAATCTTGGCTATTGTGAATAGTGCTGCAATCAACATGAGAGTGCAGATATCTCTTTGATATATTGATTTCCTTTCTTTTGGGCGTATACCTAGCAGTGAGATTGCTGAATCATAAGGTGTGGGCGGCAAGCCACCCAGGCGCCGAGGCAAGAGACCGAGGACACGAGCTGTTCCAGTGTAATAAAATATAAAACAGGAATAGTTATACCAGATATAGATCTTAGATATGATTATATATTATGAATATCATTAATCATTAGTTTGTAGCAATTGCTCTTTATTCCAATATTATAATAATCCTCGCTCTATAATCATAACCTAGGAAAAACCAAGCCATACAGAGATAGGAGCTGAGGGGACATAGTGAGGTGTGACCAGAAGACAAGAGTGCCTTCTGTTATGCCCAGACAGGGCCACCAGAAGGGCTCCTTGGTCTAGCGGTGACGCCAGCGTCTGGGAAGACGCCCGTTGCCAGGTGGACTGTGGTCTAGTGGTAGCAAAAAGTGTCAAGGAACAACACCCGCTACTTAGCAGACCAGGAAAGGGAGTCTCCTTTTCCCCGGGGGAGTTTAGAGAAGACTCTGCTCCTCCACCTCTTGTGGAGGGCCTGACATCAGTCAGGCCCACCCGCAGTTATCCGGAGGCCTAACTGTCTCCCTGTGATGCTGTGCTTCAGTGGTCATGCTCCTAGTCTGCCTTCGTGTTCCATCCTGTACACCTGGCTCTGCCTTCTAGATAGCAGTAGTAAATTAGTGAAAGTACTAATAGTCTCTGATATGCAGAAATAATGGCGTAAGGCCGGCGCGGTGGCTCACGCTTGTAATCCCAGCACTTTGGGAGGCCGAGGCGGGCGGATCACGAGGTCAGGAGATCGAGACCACAGTGAAACCCCGTCTCTACTAAAAATACAAAAAATTAGCCGGGCGTGGTGGCGGGCGCCTGTAGTCCCAGCTACTCGGAGAGGCTGAGGCAGGAGAATGGCGTGAACCCAGGATGCGGAGCTTGCAGTGAGCCGAGATCACGCCACTGCACTCCAGCCTGGGCGACAGAGCGAGACTCTGTCTCAAAAAAAAAAGAAATAATGGCGTAAGCTGTCTTTCTCTTTGTCTCCTCTCTCTCTCTGCCTTGGCTGCCAGGCAGGGAAGGGCCCCCTGTCCAGTGGACACGTGACCCACGTGGTGACCTTACCTATCATTGGAGATGACTCACATTCTTTACCCTGCCCCTTTTGCTTTGTATCCAATAAATAACAGCGCAGCCAGACATTCGGGGCCACTACCAGTCTCTGCGCATTGGTGGTAGTGGTCCCCCGGGCCCAGCTGCCTTTTATCTCTGTCTTGTGTCTTTATTTCTACACTCTCTTGTCGCCGCACATGGGGAGAGACCCACTGACCCTGTGGGGCTGGTCCCTACATCTGGTGCTCCGACGTGGGGCTCTCCCTCGCTGTGTGAAGTTGCACTCTGAGTGTGGGATTCAGCGGAGGAGTTCAACGAGAGATTCCTGAGGACTGCGGTCGATAAGCTTGGTGGTAAGCTAGAGCACTCAGAGTATTTTGGGGACACCATAGGACAAGCCAGTACTAAGTACTCAGACTCGGTTAGAGTCACAGGCTCCCTTGAAGACTGGGTCCTTTCCTACAAATCAGACTTGGCTAGAGTCACAGGCTCCCTTAAAGCCTGGATCCTTTCCTATAAATCGGACTCGGGTACAGTCATAGGCTCCCTTGAAGCCCGGTCCCTTTCCTACAAATCGGACTCGGCTAGAGTTACAGGTCCCCTTGAGGCCCGGTTCCTTTCCTCCTAATCAGACTCGGCTAGAGTCACAGGCTCCCTTGAGGCCTGGTTCCTTTCCTCCTACTCAGACTTGGCTAGAGTCACAGGCTCCCTTGAAGCCTGGTCCGCAGTTGCCGTGGCAGCCTGGTTTTCAGGCCCGTGAAAGATCTGCTCAGCAGGTAATCTGGTCTCACCTGGCTTTCAGGTTTTCAACTCTCCTTCTATTCAAAATTCTACCCCTTTTTCTGCTCCTGGTCCGGTCGCAACTGCTGTTGCTAATACTACCATTGCCGCTCATAAGCAACAAATTACATACATCCCTGAAAATGACACTCCTCTTATGAGGGCTATAGCTCAGGCAAGGGAATACGGGGATCCCAAAGCATGGCAATTTCCTGTAATTTTACAACCTCCAGTACCTGCCACCCCAGCAGCACAAAATCACCTACAGCCCGTTGTTGATCTTGCTCAGCAGGCAGCTGATCTCATGGCACCTTCACGCTCTGTATTAATATCTTGTTTTTCTGCATTACAACAAGCAGTCATAGCAGCTGGTTTGGTTATTGCCCCAGAAAAAATTCAGACTTCATCCCCCATCACTATTTAGGAATGCAGCTAGAGGACAAAGTCATTAAGCCTCAAAAAGTTCAACTGAGATGAGACTCCTTAAAAACTCTAAATGATTTTCAAAAATTACTTGGAGATATTAATTGGATTCGTCCCTCCCTAGGCATTCCTACTTATGCTGTGTCTAATCTTTTTGCAACATTACGGGGCAATCCTGATTTACACAGCAAAAGGTCTTTGACTCCTGAGGCGGATTCTGAATTACGACTTATAGAAAAATGCATTCAACAGTCTCAGGTTACCAGAGTGTATCCACATTTACCTTTTGAAATACTAATTTTTCCCACTGAACATTCACCAACAGGACTCATTATTCAGGGACATAATTTAATTGAATGGTGCTTTCTTCCACACAACTCTTTACGGACACTAACTATTTATCTAGATCAAATTTCTACCTTAATTGGTCAGGCTCGTTCTTGTCTCCTTTGTCTTTCGGGAACAGAGCCCCCAAAAATCATTGTTCCCCTTACCCAATTACAAGTTCAACAGGCTTTTGCTACTTGCATCGCTTGGCAAGTGCATTTGGCAGGTTTCCCGGGTATAATTGATAATCACTATCCTAATGTAAAATTATTTCATTTCCTTAAACTCACTTCTTGGATTTTACCTAACATTACTAGAAACACCCCATTACCTGAAGCTGTCACTGTTTTCACTGATGCTTCCTCTAATGGCCGAGAAGCATATACAGGACCAAGAGAACGTGTTCTTAACACAGGAGCTATTTCAGCACAACGAGCTGAACTGCTTGCTGTTATGGCTGTCCTTGAAGATTTTCCTAAACCAGTTAACATTGTCTCTGACTCAGCATATGTAGTACATGTTGCTCGCAACATTAAAACTGCCTTAATCAAATTTTTGTCTGATGATAACCTATTCTTTCTTTTTCAAAAGTTTCAGTCTGTGCTCAGAGCAAGGTCTTCTCCTTTCTACATTACTCACATTCCGGCCCACACACCCCTCCCCAGACTCCTCTCTGCAGCAAATGCCAGAGCTGATACATTAGTTACTCCCGTTTTTACAGATGCAAAAAAATTTTATGCTTTAACTCATGTCAATGCTGCGGGACTCCGAAAAAAGTTCTCCCTTACATGGAAACAAGCTAAAACCATTGTACGTCACTGTCCTACTTGTCAAGTGTTAATTTTACAGCCACTTTCTTCAGGAGTTAACCCTAGAGGACTTTCACAGAATGCTCTCTGGCAAATGGATGTGACTCATTATCCTCCTTTTGGCAAGCTTTCTTTTATACATGTAACTATTGATACCTTTTCTCATTTTATTTGGGCCACTTGTCAAACGGGAGAAAGTACAGCACATGTTAAATGACATACGCTTTCCTGTTTCTCAGTTATGGGCTGTCCCGAGAAACTAAAAACTGATAACGGCCCAGGCTACACTAGTGCTGCTTTTAAAAAGTTTACTCAGACATGGGCAATTACTCACACAACTGGCATCCCCTATAACTCTCAAGGACAGGCCTTGGTTGAACGAGCCAATAAAACACTCAAAGATCAACTTCGAAAACAGGATACTAAATCAAAGGGAGATGCTACTACTCCTCATGCCCAATTAAATGTGGCTCTTTCCACACTAAATTTCTTAAACTTAACAAGAAATCAACCTTTTATAGTTGCAGAACAACATTTCACTGGAAATAAACTTGATCCACAAAAAGGAATGCAGGTATGGTGGAAGGATGCAAAAACCAACACATGGGAATTAGGCACGGTCATAATTTGGGGTAGGTGTTTTGCTTGTGTTTCCCCACGAAAAGGACTACAGCCCGTGTGGGTCCCCTCCCGACAATTAAAATTGCACCATAACTCCAAAGATGAAACGCTCCCAGAAACAAAAGGCAAAGACCCCTTGGAAACCAAAGAGCAACTTTCGCCGCCTGACACATAAACTTCATGACCTCCACATTGAGACAAAATCTCGCCGTGTGACCTACAACACCGCTTGTTCAACTCCACCAACATGGGGTCATATAAAGGTTTTATCTCATCAAACAGAAAATTTTTTAAAAGAAAAAGGCATTCCAAAAACGACCGGTAATATAATTCTGGCTGCCTTTATGGTAGTCAGCGCAGCGGTAAGTATACTACCGGTTGGGGCAATTCAAAATTATACTTATTGGGCATATATTCCTTTTCTCCCTCTAATTCGGTTTGTCTCCCGGATGGACTCCCCAGTAGAAGTTTACACTAATAATAGTGCATTCGTGCCGGTCCCTAATGATGATTGGTTTCCAGCTCAACCGGAAGAAGAAGGTATGCACTTTAATCTGTCAATTGGCTATAAATATCCACCACTATGCATTGGGAAGTCGCCTGGCTGTTTAGCTTATTCTTACCAGAATTGGATGTGGACCGTACCGTCCTTTACAAATGATTCTTATCAAGTACATAATATGTTCAGTACTAACTCTTTTCAACTTCTCACTGTCAAATGTACTCCACATGAGGCATGGAGAGTTCCTCTCACTACCAAAACTAATAAAACAAAAGGACTGCCAGACTGCCCAAAGAGGCCTTTTATAGTGACTTCAATTTTATGGGCTAACTGTAATGCTCCCAAGGCCGTTGTGCTCCAAACTCTAGCCACGGGTATTGTTATTGATTGGGCTCCAAAAGGGCATTATTGGCAAGATTGCTCTGGCAAAAATACCTTATGCTTGGAGTTTATTTATTCCTTAGATTATATAGAGCATGGATGGCAGTCTTACACGCTGGGACAATGGGTGTCTCCTTACCCATTTAAATGGATGGATGCAGGCATTGCTCCTCCTAGACCAAAAATAATTCATCCCTTTGTTACCCCAAAACATCCTGAATTATGAAAATTAGCTACAGCCTTGACAGCAATAAGGATATGGAACACTACCTATCAACTCCTTCACACTAATACCAAAACACCCACATTCAACATCGCCCTCATTTCTAAAACGGGTGATACCCATCAGGAGCTGTGTCAAACCCCCTTACATGCTGTTGGTTGGAAATATAATTATTATTCCTAATGCACAAACTACAGAATGTGATAACTGTAAGCTGTTCACTTGCATTGATGCTACTTTTAATCCCACTACAAGTATTCTCTTAGTAAGGGCTAGAGAGGGGGTATGGATACCAGTTTCTTTACTTCGTCCATGGGAGTCTTCCCCCTCTATTCACATAGTCAATGAAGTTCTGTTTTTTTTTTTTTTGAGACAGAGTCTCACTCTGTTGCCCAAGCTGGAGTGCAGTGGCGCAATCTCGGCTCACTGCAAGCTCCGCCTCCCGGGTTCATGCCATTCTCCTGCCTCAGCCTCCCGAGTAGCTGGGATTACAGGCGCCTGCCACCGCACCCAGCTAATTTTTTGTATTTTTAGTAGAGACAGGGTTTCACTGTGGTCTGGATCTCCTGACCTCGTGATCCACCTGCCTCGGCCTCCCAAAGTGCTGGGATTACAGGCATGAGCCACCGCGCCCGACCAGTCAATGAAGTTCTTAACGGTATCCTCAAAAAAAAAAAAACAAAAAAAAAAAACAAAGAGATTTATTTTTACTCTTATTGCAGTCATTGCAGGATTAATTGTAGTTACTGCAACAGCAGCAACTGCTGGAGTTGCCATCCACAATTCTGTTCAAACCACTCACTATGTTAAAGCATGGCAAAAAAAAAAAAACACCTCCAGACTCTGGAATTCTCAGGCTCAAATTGATCAAAAATTAGCTAATCAAATTAATGATCTCCACCAAAGTGTAACCTGGCTGGGAGATAGAGTTATTAACTTGGAACACCGTATGCAATTACAGTGTGATTGGAATACTTCTGATTATTGCATAACGCCTTATGCTTATAATCAAGATCAACATAGCTGGGAAAAGGTCTCAAGACATTTAAAAGCCTGGGATGATAACTTAACCTTGAGTATTTCACAACTTAAAGAGCAAATCTTTGAGGCTTCACAAGCCCATTTATCCACTGTTCCTGGCTCAGACATTTTTGAAGGCATAACAAAACAATTATCTGATTTTAATCCCTTCAAATGGCTCAAACCCTTCGGAGGATCATTGTTGTCACTGGCATTATTAATATTGGTATGCTTATGTTGTCTCCTTTTAGTCTGCAGAGGCCTCCAAGGAGTCCGAAACCAAGTCCGAAGTCAACGACAAGCAATGATGGTGATGGTGATCCTAGTTAATAAAAAGGGGGGGAGATGTGGGCGGCAAGCCACCCAGGCGCCGAGGCAAGAGACCGAGGACACGAGCTGTTCCAGTATAATAAAATATAAAACAGGAATAGTTATACCAGATATAGATCTTAGATATGATTATATATGAATATCATTAATCATTAGTTTGTAGCAATTGCTCTTTATTCCAATATTATAATAATCCTCGCTCTATAATCATAACCTAGGAAAAACCAGGCCATAAAGAGATAGGAGCTGAGGGGACATAGTGAGGTGTGACCAGAAGACAAGAGTGCCTTCTGTTATGCCTGGATAGGGCCACCAGAAGGGCTCCTTGGTCTAGCGGTGACGTCAGCGTCTGGGAAGATGCCTGTTGCCAGGTGGACCATGGTCTAGTGGTAGCAGAAAGTGTCAAGGAACAATACCCACTACTTAGCAGACCAGGAAAGGGAGTCTCCTTTTCCCCAGGGGAGTTTAGAGAAGACTCTGCTCCTCCACCTCTTGTGGAGGGCCTGACATCAGTCAGGCCCACCCGCAGTTATCTGGAGGCCTAACTGTCTCCCTGTGATGCTGTGCTTCAGTGGTCATGCTCCTAGTCTGCCTTCGTGTTCCATCCTGTACACCTGGCTCTGCCTTCTAGATAGCAGTAGTAAATTAGTGAAAGTACTAATAGTCTCTGATATGCAGAAATAATGGCGTAAGCTGTCTTTCTCTTTGTCTCCTCTCTCTCTCTGCCTCGGCTGCCAGGCAGGGAAGGGCCCCCTGTCCAGTGGACACGTGACCCACGTGACCTTACCTATCATTGGAGATGACTCACATTCTTTACCCTGCCCCTTTTGCTTTGTATCCAATAAATAACAGCACAGCCAGACATTCGGGGCCACTACCGGTCTCCACGCATTAGTGGTAGTGGTCCCCCGGGCCCAGCTGCCTTTTCATCTCTTTGTCTTGTGTCTTTATTTCTATACTCTCTCGTCGCCGCACACGGGGAGAGACCCACTGACCCTGTGGGGCTGGTCCCTACAATAAGGCAGTTCTATTTTTAGTTTGTTGAGGAACTGCGAAACTGTTTTCCATAGTGGTTGTACTAATTTACATTCCCAGCAACAGTATACAAGGGCTCCCTTTTCTCCACATCCTCACCAGCATCTGTGTTACTGCCTATCTTTTGGATAAAAGCCACTTGAACTAGGGTGATATAATATCTTATTGTAGTTTTGATTTGTATTTCTCTGATGATCCATGATGTTGAGTACCTTTCCATATGCCTGTCTGCCATTTATTTTTATTATTATTTTTTGAGACAGGGTCTTACCCAGGCTAGAGTGCAGTGGCACAATCTCAGCTCACTGCAGCCTCTGCCTCCCTGGCTCAAGAGATCCTCCCACCTCAGCCTCCTACAGACATATGCCACCATGCCCCGATATAGTTTTGTATTTTTTGTAGAGATGGAGTTTCACCATGTTGCCCAGGCTGGTCTCTAACGCCTGGGCTCAAGCGATCTGCCCACCTTGGCCTCCCACGGTGCTGGGATTACAGGCGTGAGCCATTGCACATTGCCCTGTCTGCTATTTATATGTCTTTTTATGAGAAATGTCTATTCAGATCTTTTGCCCATTTTTAAATCAAGTTATTAAATTTTTTCCTATAGAGTTGTTTGAGCTCCTTAAATATTCTCATTATTAATCCTTTGTCAGATGGATATTTTGCAAATATTTTCTCCCATTCTGTGGGTTGTTGCTTCACTTTGTTGATTGTTTCTTTTGTTGTGCAGAAACTTTTTAACTTGATGTGATCCCACTTGTCCATTTTTGCTTTGGTTGCCTGTGCTTGCAGGGTATTACTCAATCTTTGCCTAGTCCTATGTCTTAGAGAGTTTCCCAGTGTTTTCTTTTAGTAGTTTCATAGTTTGAGGTCTTAGATTTAAGTCTTTAATCCATTTTGATTTGATTTTTGTATATGGCAAGAGATAGGGGTCTTAATTCTTCTGCATATGAATATATCCAGTTTCTCCAGCACCATTTATTGAAGAGATTGTCCTTTCTCCAATGTATGTTCTTGGCAACTTTGTAAAAAATGACGTCACTGCAGATAGGTAGATTTGATTCTGGGTTCTCTATTCTGTTCCACTGGTATTGTTTTTATGCCAGTACCATGCTATTTTGGTTACTATAGCTTTGTAGTATAATTAGAAGTCACACAATATGATTCCTTCAGTTCTTTTTGTTCAGGATAGCTGGATAGCTTTGGTTATTCTGGGTCTTTTGTGGTTCTATCAAAATTTTAGGATTGTTTTTTCTATTTCCGTGAAGAATGGCACTGGTATTTTGATAGAGACTGCATTGAATCTGTAGACTGCTTTGGATAGTATAGACATTTTAAGAATATTGATTCTCCCAATCCATCAACGTGGAATAGCTTTCCATTTGTTTGTGTTCTCTTCAATTTATTCCTTCCTTCCTTTTTGTTTTTTTTTTAAATGGAGTTTTGTTTCGCTTTTGTTGCCTAGGCTGGAGTGCAGTGGCATGATCCCGGCTCACTGCAACCTCCATCTCTTGAATTCAAGCGATTCTCCTGTCTCGGCCTCCCAATTTCTTTCATTGTAAGAGACCTTGCACTTCTTTGGTTAATTCCTATGTATTTTAATGTACTTGTAGCTATTGTAAATGACATTACTTTCTTGATTTATTTTTCAGAATGCTTACTGTTCACATATAGAAATGCTACTGATTTTTGTATGTTGATTTTGTATCCTGCAACTTTACTAAAGGTGTTTATCAGTTTGAATATTTTGGTGGAGTCTTCAGGTTTTTCAAAATATAAGCCTATATCATCTGCAAAGAATAATAATTTGACTTCCTCCTTTCCACTTTGGATGCTCTTTCTTTCTTTCATCTGACTGCTGTAGCTAGGACTTCCAGTACTATGTTGAACAACAGTGGTAAAAGTGGGCATCCTTGTCATGTTCCAAATCTCAGAGGAAAGGCATTCAGTTTTTCTCCATTCAGTATGATACTCATTGTAGGTCTGTTATACATGGCTTTTATTGTATTGAGACATGTTCCCTCTATACCCAGTTTATTGAGGGGTTTTGTCATAAGGGGAGGTTAAATTTTATCAAATGCTTTTTCAGTATCAATTGAAATGATCATACAGTATTTGCCCTTCACACAGAGTGATTTGTGTATGTTGAACCATCCTTGCATTCTTGGGACACATTCCACTTGGTCATGATGAATAATCTTCTTAATGCATTGTTGAATTCAGTTTGCTAGTATTTTGTTGAGGATTTTTGCATTAATGTTCATCAGGGATACTGGCTTGTAGTTTTTATTTTTTGATGGGTCTTTGTCTGATTTTGGTATCAGGGTAATGCTGGCCTCAGAGAATGAGATGGGAAGTATTCCCTCCTCCTCTATTTTTTGGAATTGTTTGAGTCAAATTGGTATTAGTTATTCTTTAAATGTTTGGTAAATTTCAGCAGCAAAGCCACCGAGTCCCAGGCTTTTCCTTGCTGAGAGACTTTCTATTACAGCTTTGATCTTGTTACTTGTTTCTTCATCTCTTCAGGTTTTGAATTTCTTCATGGCTCAGTCTTGGTAGGTGTATTAGTCCATTCTCACATTGCTATAATGAACTACCTGAGACTGGGTAATTTATAAAGAGAAAAGCAGTTTAATTGACCCATGGTTCTGCAGGCTGTACAGGAGGCATGGCTGGGGAGGCTTCTGGAAACTTACAATCATGGCAGAAGGCAAAGGGGAAGCAGCTGTGTCTTACATGGCAGGAGCAGGAGGAAAAGAGAGAAGGGGGAGGTGCTACACACTTTTAAACAACCACATCTCATGAGGACTCACTCACTACCAAGAGAACAGCAAGGGGGAAGTCCACCCCCGTGATTTAATTACCTCCCACTGGCCCCTCCTCCAACATTGGGGATTATTATAATTTGATGAGATTTGGGTGGGGACACAAATCCAAACCATATTGATAGGTTTTATGCATCTAGGAATTTATCCTTTTTTTTTTTTTTTTGAGACAGAGTCTCAGTCTGTTGCCCAGGATGAAGTGCAGTGGTGCAATCCTGGCTCACTGCAACCTCTGCCTCCCAGGTTCAAATGATTCTCACACCTCAGCCTCCCAAGCAGCTGGGATTTCAGGCATGTGCCACTACACTTGGATACTTTTTGTATTTTTAGTAGAGACAGGGTTTCGCCATGTTGGCCAGGCGGATCTCGAACTCCTGGCCTCAAGTGATCCACCCACCTTGGCCTCTCAAAGTGCTGTGATTACATCTGTGAGCCATCACACCCAGCCCTATTTATCCATTTCTTCTGGGTTTTCCAATTTATTGGCATATATTGTTCATAGTAGCCTCTAATGGTCCTTTGAATTTCTGTGGTATTGGTTGTAATGTCTCCTTTTTCACTTCTGATTTTATTTATTTGGTTATTCTCTCTTTTTTTCCTCACTAGTCTGGCTAAAGGTTTGCTGATTTTCAACAGTCAAGCCGAGGGCCAAATTACGAAAGGACTCCCTTTCACAACAGACATACAAAAAAAAAAAACAAAAAAAAAACACCTAGAAATAAAGCTAATAAGGGAATTGAAGGACCTCTAAAAGGATAACTACAAATAACTGCTGCTCAAATAAATTAGAGATGATACAAACAAATGAAAAAACATACTATGCTCATGGACAGGAAGAATCAATATCATAAAAATGGCCATACTGCCTTAAGCTATTTATTTATTTATTTATTTTAGAAAGAGTCTCACTGTTGCCCAGGTTAGAGTGCAGTGGCGTAATCTCAGCTCGCTGCAACCTGCGCTTCCTGGGTTCAAGTGATTCTCCTGCCTCAGCCTCCCGAGTATCTGGAACTACAGGCATGTGCCACCACGCCTGGCTAATTTTTGTATTTTTAGTGGAGATGGGGTTTCACCATGTTGGCCAGGCTGGTCTTGAACTCCTGACCTCAAGTGATCTGCCCACCGTGGCCTCCCAAAGTGCTGGGATTACAGGTGTGAGTCAGGTGCCCAGCCTGCCCTAAGCAATTTATAGATTCAATGCCATTCCCATTAAACTACCATTGACATTCTTTGCAGTACTAGAAAAACTATTTTAAAATTCATATGAAACCAAAAGAGTCTGAATAGACAAGGCAATCCTAAGCAAAAAGAACAAAGCTAGAGGCATCACGCTACCCAACTTCAAACTATACCACAGGGCCACAGCAACCAAACAGCATGGTACTAGTACAAGAACAGACACATAGACCAATGAAACAATAGAGAACCCAGAAATAAGACTGCACACCTAAAACCACCTGATCTTCAACAAACCTGACAAAAAGCAATGGGGAAAGGATTCCCTATTTAATAAATGGTGCTGGGATAACCGGCTAGCCATATGTAGAAAATTGAAATTGGACCCCTTCCTTACACCACATACAAAAGTCAATTCAAGATGGACTAAAGACTTAAATGTAAAACCCAAAACTATAAAAACCCTAGAGGAAAACCTGGGTAATACCATTCAGGATATAGGCATGGGCAAAGATTTCATGATGAAGATGCCAAAAGCAATTGGAACAAAAGCAAAAATTGACAAATGGGATCTAATAAAACTTAAGAGCTTCTGCATAGCAAAATAAACTATCAACAGAGTATAAAGGCATCCTACAGAATGGGGATTTTTTTTTTTTTTTTTGCAAACTAAGCATCTGACAAAGGTCTAATACCCAGCATCTATAAGGAACTTAAACAAGTTTACAAGAAAAAAACAAACAACTTCATTCAAAAGTGGGCAAACGACATGAACAGACACTTTTGAAAATAAGACATACATGCGGCCAGCAATCATATGAAAAAAACTCAACATCACTGATCATTACAGAAATGCAAATCAAAACCACAATGAGATACCATCTCACACCAATAAGAATGGTTATCAATAAAAAATTAAAAAACAACGGATGCTGGCAAGGTTGTGGAGAAAAAGGAACACTTTTACACTGTTGGTAGGAGTGTAAATTAGTTCAACCATAGTGGAAGACAGGGTGGCAATTCCTCAAAGACCTAGAGACAGAAAAACCATTTGACCCAGCAATCCCATTACTGAGTATTTCCCCAAAGGAATATACATTGTTCTATTATAAAGACATATGCCTGCTTATGTTCACTGCAGCACCATTCACAATAGTAGAGACATGGAATAAACCTAAATGCCCACCAATGATAGACTGGATATAGAAAATGTGGTACATGGCCGGGCTTGGTGGCTCATGCCTTTAATCCCAGCACTTTGGCCAAGGTGGGTGGATCACCTGAGGTCAGGAGTTCAAAACCAGCCTGGCCAACAAGGCAAAACCCCATTTCTACAAAAATACAAAAATTAGCTGGGTGCGGTGGTGGGCGCCTATAATCCCAGCTACTTGGGAGACTGAGGCAGGAGAATCGCTTGAACCTGGGAGGCAGAGGTTGCAGTGAGCCGAGATCACGCCATTGCACTCCAGCCTGGGTGAAAGAGCAAGACTCTGCCTCAAAAACAAAAAACAAAAAGAAAAGAAAAGAAAAGAAAATGTGGTACATTTACACCACAGAACACTATGCAGCCATAAAAAAGAATGAGGTCACGTCCTTTGCAGGAACGTGAATGGAGCTGGAGGCCACTATCCTTAGCAAACTAATGTAGGAACAGAAAAGCAAATACCACATGTTCTCATTTATAAGTGGGAGCTAAATTACGAGAACACATGGGAACAACGCACACTGGGGCCTACCAGAGGGTAGAGGGTGGAGGGTGGGAGGAGGGAGAGAATCAGGAAAAATAACTAATGGGTACTAGGCTTAATACGTGGGTGATAAAATAATGTGTACCAAACCCTCCATGACACAAATTTACCTACGTAATCTGCACATCCTGCACATGTACCCCTGAAATTAAAATTAAAGGGAAAAAAAAGGTTTATCAATTTTGTTAATCTTTTAAAAAAAGTAGCTTTTCATTTCATTGACCTTTTGGTACACAACTTTTTTTTTTTTTTTTTTTTTTTTTTTAAAGAGACAGGGTCTTGCTCTGTCGCCCAGGCTAGAATATAGTAGTAGCATGATCACAACCTGCTGCAACCTCCAATTCCCAGGCTCAAGTAATTCTCCCACCTGGGCCTCCCGAGTAGCTGGGACAACAGGTATGCACCACCATGCCAGGCTAATTTTTAAAATTTTTTTGTAGAGATAGGGTCTTGCTATGTTGCCTAGGCTGCTCTTGAACTCCTTAGCTCAAGCAATCCCCCCACCTTGGCCTTCCAAAGTATTGGGATTACAAGTGTGAGCCACTGTGCCCAGCCTCCTTTGTTCACTTTTAAATTGGGCTGTCTCTGATGTTGAGTTGTAAGAGTTCTTTGTATATTCTGAATATGAAATTTTTATCAGATATGTGATGTGCAAATATATTCTCTCATCATTTGGGTTGATTTCACATTCTTAATAATGTTCTTTGATTCACAAAAGCTTTTAATTTGATACAGTCTAATTATCTATGTTTTCTTTTGTTACTTGTGCTTTCAATGTCAAACCTGAGAATGCACTGCCAAATCAAGGTCATAAAGATCTACCTCTGTTTTCTCTTATAAGTTAGATCATTGATCCATTTTGAGTTAATTTTGTGAGGTAAGGGTTCACAACTTCATTGAACTTCATTCTTTTTTTTTTTTTTTTTTGAAGCGGAGTCTTGCTGTGTCGCCCAGGCTGGAGTGCAGTGGTACGATCTCAGCTCACTGCAACCTCCACCTTTTGGGTTCAAGCGATTCTCCTGCCTCAGCCTCCCAAGCAGCTGGGACTACAGGTGCCCACCACCATGCCCAGCCAATTTTTGTATTTTTAGTAGAGACGGGGTTTCACCATATTGGCCAGGCTGGTCTCGAACTCCTGATCTCATGATCCACCCATCTTGGCCTCTCAAAGTGTTGGGATTACAGGCGTGAGCCACCACGCCCAGCTTGAACTTCATTCTTTTGCATGTGGCTACCCAGCTGTCCCAAAACCTTTTTCTGAAGAGAATATTCTTTCTCTATTGAATAGTCATGGCACCTTTGTTGCAAATCAATTGACCATAGATGTTCGGGTTTATTTCTGAACTCTCAATTCTACTTCATTGGTCTATATGTCTATACTTATGTCCATACCATGCTATCTTTACTACTGTAACTTTATAGTAAGTTATGAAATTGGGAAGTGTGAGTCCTCCAACTTTATTTTTTCTTTTCAATATTGTTTAAACTATTCATGGTCCCTTGTAGTTCCATATTAATTCGAAGACTGGGCCGGGTGCAGTGGCTCACACCTGTAATCCCAGCACTTTGGGAGGCCAAGGCGGGCGGATCACTTGACGTCAGGAGTTCAAGACCAGCCTGGCTAACATGACGAAACCCCATCTTGAATAAAAATACAAACAAATTAGCCAGGCGTGGTGGCATATGCCTGTAATTCTAGCTACTTGGGAAGCTGAGGCAGGAGAATCGCTTGAACCTGGGAGATGGAGGTTGCAGTGAGCTGAGCTCATTCCACTGCACTCTAGCCTGGATGACAGAGTGAGACCTTGTCTCAAATTAAAAAAAAAAAAAAAAATTGAGGACTGGCTTTTCCATTTCTGCAAAAAAGGCCATTGGAATTTTGATAGGGACTACATTGAATCTGTAGATCACTTTGGGGAATATTACAATATTAGCAACATGAAATTTCCCAATCCATGAACATTTATTATATGCATTTATTTATGTCTTTTATTTCTTTCAGCAATGTTTTATAGTTTTCAGTGTACAGGCCTTTAACTCCTTTGGTTAAATTTATTCCTAGACAGTTTATTCTCTGAATATTATTGTAGTTGGAATTATTTTCTTAACCTTCTTTTTGGATCATTCATTGATGGAATATAGAGATGCAACAGATTTTTGTGTTTTTATCTTATATGTTGCTAAATGTATTAGCTCTATTAGTTTTTTTAATGGGTTCTCTGAGAGTTTATAAATATAATCATGTCATCTGCAAAGAGAGGTAATTTTAATTCTTCTTTTTCAATTTGGATGCCTTTTATTTCTTTTTCTTACTGAATTGCTCTGGCTAGGACTTCCAGTACAATGATTAATAGCGGTGGTGAAAATGGGTATCCTTGTTTTGTTCCTGATATTAGCAGAGGAAGCTTTCAGTCTTTCATTATTGAATACGATATTGGTTGTGGGGTTTTCACAAATGCTATTATGTTATATAAGTTCCCTTCTATTCTAATTTGCTGAGTGTTTATCACAAAAAAGTACTGAATTTCGTCAAATCTTTTTCTGTGTCTATTGAAATGATCATCAAGTTTTTTCCTTCCTTTTATCTACTTTTTTTGGTTAGACTTCAAGGTATTAAGAACAGTAACACTAGACAATTTAATTTTCAAATAAATGTAGAATAACATTGTTATTTTCTGAATTCTTTTCTTTAAATTTATTTTTTGAATTCTTAAATGAACTTTGTTATTAATTGGTAGGCGTTTCCTTATGGAGACAAAAAGCAAGCACACACAAACAAATTATAAAGGCCAGTAGAGCTATCTTTGGAGTTACTATCCCAGAGAAAATACCTATGACAACATCTGCTTCAGTTACATATACAAAGCATTTCATAAAATATTAAGAAGAAAAGCAAGCTTCATAAATAATTAAAGTTTAACAAAAGCTCCTAGGGCCATCTGTTTCCATTTAGGGGATGAATGATATAGAAAGCACTTTAACATTTACAGTATGTTGGATGAATTACCACCAAAATATCTTTGGGGATATGTCATATTTTGAACAAGGTAATAATAATATAAAATAAAATAAATCTAAAAAGTGTCAAACTTCCCTTTAGGTTGCTTTCAGCAGCATAGCAAGAGCAGCATAACAAGCTCTTCATAACAGAAAAACACATGGCATAAAACTTGTAGGCCTCTTCTGGTACTTGGAACAAAAGGGCACTATATTATTCTTATTAAATTTTTATTCCTACCACTTTCAATTTAAATGTAAGAGCATCTCATTTATTCCTCATTTCTGGGGAGCGAGATACTCACATGAGTGAATGCAGAAAATGAAAGCTTATCTCTTTATGTGTTCAAACTAGTTCATAAATTCTTAATTCATTTTCTATTAAAATAATACAAGCTAAACAGAATATAGTAGAAGATCATGGAAAGCACTATGTGTGAGTGTGTAACCTCAGGCCAAGCCACATAAACTTCTGAGTCCAATTCCCTCCATATAAAATGAACACGGTAATGGCAACCTCATGGGATTCAAGATATATCCCATGCTAAAAGTCTTAAGAAATTGTTAAGTGTGTGTAAAATATTAGCTATCTGTTACGACTATAATGTTTCCTGTTTTATAAACTAAAGGTAGTGTATCCAGTCCAACTTATTCTTGGAAAAAAACATTTCAAAGAATTTTGCTAGAAGATAACCTCTCTGATAAAATTAGAATAAACGTAATTGGATTAAAAACACAATTTATAATAAAATTAGAAATAAAAATGTTGCCCTACCACATATTCCAACTGAATGGAAACTGCAAAACTCATTTCTAAATAATCATGGGTTAATAAGGAGAAAAAAATAGAAATAATAACAAAAGCCCTACATATCACAGAATGCAGTTCAAGCAGAAAGACACTTTTTTTAAAGCTTTAAACAAATTTACTTAAAAACAAGAAAGACTGAAAATATAGGATTTAATAGAAAAAGAAGCTTGAGGAAGAACAATAACATAAACTGTAAGAAAGTAGAAATAATGAATATAAAGGCAAAAATTAAGGAAATAGAAACAACACTGAGAAGCAGAATAAAGGTCATTTTATCTGGTTCTTGGCAAAGATTAATAAAATAGACTGGCAAGTCTGGTCAAAATAAGACAGAGGGCACACACAATATTAAAAACAAAAACAGAGACAATTCTAGAAGCAAACAAGTTTATGACATCAAATCTGATAAATGAAATGGACAATTGTCCAGGAAAATGTAAGTTACCCAAATAGACTGAAAAAGAAACAGAAAATCTAAATGGACAAATAAACATAAAAAATTTGATCACAGCTGGGCACGGTGGCTCATGCCTATAATCCCAGCACTTTGGGAGGCAAGGCGGGTGGACCACATGAGGCCAGGACTTCAAGACCAGCCTGACCAACATGTTGAAACCTTGTCTCTACTAAAAATAACAACAACAACAACAAAATTGTTCACTAGTCAAAAATCAACCACTTCATAGAAGGAACAAAGATAAGATTTTTTTCATAGACTTTTCCCCCAACATTCTTTTCTGAAAAATTCAAATATATATACATTAAAATCAAACAAATTATACAGTAAATACTTATATACATACTATATAGATTCCTCAATTAACGTTTTACTACATTTTCCTTTTCTCTTAGATTTTGGGGGGTGACAATACAGGAAAACAGATATATGACAGGACTTCAAAGCACCAGGCTAGTGATTTTTGTATTTCCGTATCAACCTAGCATTTTTAACACTTTTCTAAACACAGAATCGAGAGCTCTGGTACAGTGAAAACAAGAATATATACACAAGAGGCATTCAGAATGAAGAGTCTGTACTTTTCTTTCCCGTCTTTGGACACTGTCATGTGAAAATGGATATCCTGATCCCTCTCCTAAAAGTATTAGCCAGTTCTCACTCTCCCTGACAAAAAAAAAAAAAAAAAGAAAAAAAAAAAGAATTGAACTGGATCTTTTAAAGTAGCAGTTATGAAATGCATATTTTTAAAAAATGCATTCCTTTAGTCAGGAAACATTTATTGTACATTTAATTTATCAGATAAAAAACATTTACTAACCACAGTAACAATTTATCTTCCAAAGGATAGTTTCATGACTGCAAAACATTTTAATCTATCAAATCTTGAAGAAAAGTCATTACATTTATTTTCTCTGCATACAATGTGACATGTCAGCAAATCTGATGGATCTCAACACTTTTAAATGAAAAGACTGCTATCAAAGAATGACAGCATATAGATAGTAGGGCTTAATTTGAAAAAAACCCCAAGACACTGCTGTTTTTATATCAATTATAAAACGCTCCTTTTCCCCTTGTGCTCTTTTAATACTCTTTGTACTGACACATGACCTGTTGTTTCCCCCATGTGAGCAGAGTGCATTTAAACTTTGAGTAGAATATAAAACTGTTTAAACCCTTCTCAAAGGCAATGCACATGGCAATGGGCCAATGTTCTAAGCTACCTTGTATCAGCACCTCTCTTTTTGCCCTTGGTGCCATCTTCAGCTCATCAACAAGGAGAAGAGAATCTCCTCCAACTTTGTTAGAAGGAATGCTGTTACCAGGAAATTTGTCCATTAATGCGTTCTTCTACTATCACTGGTACCTTCATTTTCTTTGTATGCAGAAATACTTTAGCTTCTAAGTTGGATAACACTACACGTTGCACTAAAGGTAACTTACCTTGCTGGAGTTTTCTAATAAAAACTGGAATGTGTTCTGGACAGCTTGGCATGTTTCTAGCTCAGTCCGGCTGAAGGCTATTAAATAATCCTTGAGATGATCATACACATTCCCATCAAGAGCCTGTAATAGAGGAGGAAATAAAGAAAAAAAAATTACAGTAAAGCCTTGACATATGATATCTTCTGCCTAACAGAAAAGTAGGTATGTTCAGTTTAAAATTTATTATTAATAATAAATGGACAAAAGATACAGATTGTAAGTAAATATGAACAGTTAACAATCACTTGAGAAAATGTTGAATCTCTCTAATAAACAGGAACTAAAAGAGGTAAGATCCAATATTGGTAAAGCTGTGGGAAAACAGGACACAACTTAGAGACAAAATGCGCGGGTTCTGATCTTTGCTCATCTGGTTGGGTGTAGGAGTTAAGTGAAATAATAAATGCGAAAGGATGCAGGTGCAGTGCCTGGAAAAGAGTAGACACTCTATAATAATCTCCTCCATTTTCCCCCAATCCATTATTGGTAGGATTATACATTGGTATATGTATATTTACTAAACAGCAGTGACAGAAAAAACACAATAGAAATATTAAAAAAAGAAAAGTGACTCAGAGATACTGCTTTGGGGAAGAAAACCCAGTGTAATATCTATGAAGGGCTGGAAACATTCTTATTTCCTTAAACATTTGTAACAGGAATCTTTGAAATAAAAAAAAAGGAGAGAAAATCACTGAACATTTGAGGAATGATTAAGCTATGATGTGTACTGTCACCAAAATAAAAGCTGTGGAAACTGTATAGATGAAAAGTATGTATCAAATAATTTTAGTTTAAAAGAACAGAATATACATATGACATATACACTAGCAATAACTATGGAAAAAATATAATAATAATTAATAATAATCAAGGTTCTGAAGTCTTGCCAATCGGTAGAGGTAAAAATTGAGGTAAAATTCACCCAATATAAGTCACCATTTTAATAATTGTAAAGTGTACAACTCAGTGGCTTTTAGTACACTGACAAAGTTGTTTAACAATTTCCATTATCTAATTCCAGAACATTTCCACCACTTCTCCAAAAACACTGTACCTGTTAAGTGGTCATTCTCCATCCCTTCCTTCCTCCAGCCCCTGGCAACCACTAGTCTGCTTTCTACCTCTATGGATTTGCCTCCTCTGGATATTTCATATAAATCAAATCATATAATATATGACTTTTGGTGCCTGGCTTCTGTTGCTCAGCATAGTATTTTCAAGGTTTGTTGATTTATCAGTACTTCATTCCTTTTTACAGCTTAATAATATTCAGTTGTACCACATTTTGTTTATTAATCAGGTGATATAAATTTGCCTTTTCCCCATTTTTTGACTATTATAAATAATGCTGCAAAGTTAAATAAATAAATAAATAAATAATGCTGCTATGAACATTTGTGTACAAGGTTTTGTTTGAGCACCTGTTTCCATTTCTCTTGGGAATATACCCAGGAATGGAATTGCTGGGTCATATGATAACTCTATGTTTAATTTTGAGGAACTGTCAAACTGTTTTCCAGTGACTGCAATATTTTACCTTTCTACTAGCAATGTATGAGGGTTCAAATTCTCCACACCCTTGCCAACACTTATTCTTTTGTATTTTGGTATTTTTTTTTAATTATGAAAGCCATATTAGTGATTAGGAATGGTATATTTTTGTAGTTTTGATTTGCATTTCTCTAATGACTAACTATGTTGACCAACTTTTCATGTGCTTATTGGCCATTTGTATATCTTCTTTGGTGAAAAGCCTATTCAAGTCCTTAACTCATTTTTAAATTAGGTTGTCATGCTGGGTGCGGTGGGTCACGCCTATAATCCCAGCACTTTGAGAGGCCGAGGTGGGCGGAACACAAGATCAGGAGTTCGAGACCAGCCTGGCCAAAACGGTGAAACCCCGTCTCTGCTAAAAATACAAAAATCAGCTGGTGTAGTGGCATGTGCCTGTAATCCCAGCTACTTGGGAGGCTGAGGCAGGAGAACTGCTTGTACCCGGGAGGTGAAGGTTGCAGTGAGCCGAGTTTGTGCTATTGAAATACAGCTCTGGGTGACAGAGCAAGACTCAGTCTCAGAAAATAAACAAACAAACAAACAAATAAACAAATAAACAAATAAGGTTGTCCTCTTGTTGGGTTGCAAGAATCCTTTATATATTCTGGATACTAGATTTTTTACAACATGTATGATTTGCGAATATTTTCTCCCATTTTGTGGGCTGTCTTTTCACTTTCTTGAAAGTTTCTTTTGATGCACAAAAGTTTTACTTTTTTAAAAAAAGAGACAAGGTTTTGTCATGTTTCCCAGGCTGGACTCAAACTTCTGGGCTCCAGTAATCCGCCTGTCTCAGCCTCCCAAATAGCTGGGACCACAGGCACTCACCACTGCATCCGGCTTACAAGTTTTAAATTTTGATGCAGTCTAACTTAGCTATTTTTCTTTCTTTTTTTTTTTTTTTTTGAGACAGAGTCTTGCTCTATTGCCCAGGCTGGAGTGCAGTGGCGCAATCTCGGCTCACTGCAAGCTCTGCCTCCCAGGTTCACGCCATTCTCCTGCCGCAGTCTCCCGAATAGCTGGGACTACAGGTGCCCGCCACCACACCCGGCTAATTTTTTTTTTTTTTGTATTTTCAGTAGAGACGGGGTTTCACCGTGTTAACTAGGATGGTTTCGATCTCCTGACCTCGTGATCTGCCCACCTTGGCCTCCCAAAGTGCTGGGATTACAGACATGAGCCACCACACCCCACCCAGCTATATTTCTTTTGTTGCTTCTGTGTTGGTACTATATCTAAGAATCCTCAATGGAAGTCTTCCATTGTATCTTATGTTTGGCTGTTCCATTAAACTTTTACTATAATTTTTTTTTAAATTATTAAATTCTGTCCCAAAAGCACTGAGTAATAAAGCTGCACCTTCTATAGTGTTTACACCACTAGATGACACCATTGAGCACTTCAAATTTAGGCACAGCAAATATTTTTACTATGATTTCCATGTAATTATGTAACATCACCAGAGATACTACTGGTGTTAAGTCTGAATAAATTTCCTGTATCAGGATATACTTTTCCTGAACTTGTTTAGAAAAAGAAACATACAACATCTTCTGATGTAAGGTTTCTACCTTAGAAATGGTCTTGGTGGACAATCATAACATGATTACGTTTTGGCAGGAAACCAATGGAGTATTTTGAGTTCAGCAAATGGTAACACAGGCATCATGAGCTCAAAAAAAAATAAGGCATGGATTTTAAGGTGAACCAAATACCGACACAGTTTCTATTATCTCAGTACAATATAAACAGTACCCACTGTGCCTGGGCTCTGTGCTAGCTGTATGGGTGCGAGTGAGAGGGAGGAGAAAAGTTGAAAAAAAGAAAATCAAAGTTCTGCTGGTACTTCTGTTTTTGACCTTACTATAACCAGGATCATTTCTGATTATAGATATTTCTCACTAAAGGCATTGTACTTTTAATTTTGATAGAAGTATATCACAAATCAGGAATCATACATTCACTCAGCTTCTTAAATCCTACTTTAAAAATTCTAGCTGGGTACAGTGACTTGTGCCTATGATCTCAGCTACTTGGGAGGCTGAGGTAGGAAGATTGTTTGAGCCCAGGAGTTTGAATCTGCAGTGATCTATGATCGTGCCACTGCACCCCAGCCTGGGCAACAGAGCGAGACCCTATCTTTAAAATAAACAAACAAACAAATACATTTCTAAACACTTTATAAAGACATTCAAGAAGTAATTTGTTGCTACAGTATATTTCACTTCAACAATAAAGCATATATTATCTCATCATGAGATAATAACTGACGCATGTATCCCAGGGTCCACCAGTAGACACGATTTCGAAATGGCTGCCACAGCCTTACCAAAGGGATGGCAGTGGCTGCTGCCATCATGTTGGCTAGAGCAGGGAAACATTGCTGGGGTTGCACACTCCATGGAGCCAGTGGCTCCAGAGCCCTGCCCCTTCTGAGTTGGGACGGGAGCTCCCCAAGTACCACTGCAGTCGCTCAAACTGCACCTGCAGACCCTGGCCTCCTTGGTGTACAGAGCAGGCAGGAGCCCCATCCTCCTCGGAGGGGCTACAGCTGCCCAAACTGCAGCTGTGGATCCGAGCTTCCCTGTGCTCCTGGGGGAGGGCCTGGAAGGGCCCCCTGCCCCTGTCCCTGCTGGCTTGGGGATATCTGTTCCCGCTGCTTGGCCTCTCTCTTCTCCTGGAGCCCACTCTGATTAGCGGGGTTGGGGCTGAGCCCCAGGGCCTTGAATAGCAACGAGAGGCAGAGTCCTGGGCAGAAGAGGGTGGGTTCCCCAGGGAGGGCCTGAAGACTAGGGGCTGGACTGCCAGCCCAGCAGACCAGAGTGGGGACTGGTGGTGCCTCTTCTGGGCCTTCCCATGGCTGCCCATAGACCAATCCGCACACACTTCTTCCATTCCGAGGTCCACAAAAGCCCTGCGCTCAGCCAGAGCAGGGCAGAGGATGGCCAGAGGAGGAAGAGGGCAGAGAGAGGATGGGATGACCATTCGCAGAGAGGAGTATTCTCTCTGCTAATAGCTGGAGACAACGGGACGGCCAGCTGCAGAGAGGAGTACTCTCTCCATTGAGAACTGCAGAGACAACTTGCCAGCAGAGAGGGTAGCTTCAGAGACCTACAGAGACATCCCAATGACTTGCCTGTGGACAAAAGCCACCCTCTTTAGGGCCTCCTCTCTGCTGAGAGCTGAACACTCCAAGGGACAATATGCCTACAGAGAGGAGCTACCCACTCCTCTGAGCTGTTTTAACAGTAAATAAAACTCTTCTTTACCCTTCACTTGTCTGCCTACCACATACTTCCAGGACACAGGACAAGAAGTCGGGCAAAGGCACCATGGCCACAGAGGTTTCTAGGCAGAAAAACTGGCACCCCAGAGATCCCGTAACAAAAGGAGGTTGATTAGAAATACTGAACTTTTGTTGATAGTTTTGAATTTAGATGTAGAAGCATCTTTCTTCACTTAAGTTGGAAGAATGTCAACCAGAATTATACAGATGTGCATTATTTAACATGAAAGAGTTAAAAAAACGGCAACTTGGTGCACTAGTAGTACCTAACTACTTACATGAAAAGGATTTACTTCCAACAGGGATTTGAACCATTCTTTTTTAAAAGGCACATCCCTACTTCATAGTAATAAATCCTAGTTTTTACTGTCTTAACAGTTCACAAGCACAAAACAAATGTATTTCAGTCCTGCCCTCTCTTCTTTTCTGGGTAGGCAAAAAACCCTGTAAGCCTTTAAGGGTAAGGAAGATCCTTCAGATACGAGCTGCCTTCCCTTTTCTAAGGTCTAACTAAACCAGATGTTCTCAACTTTAAGTATGCCTGAGAATCACTGCAGAGCTTATAAAAACAGATTGTTTCAGGGCAGTGAGGCTATTCTGTATGATACTACAGTGGTGGATACATATCATTATACATTTGTCTAAACTGAGAATGTACAATACAAAGAATGAACCCTAATGTAAACTATGAATTTGGGGTGATGATGGTGTCAGTGTAGATTCATCAATTGCAACAAATGTGCCACTCTGATGGGGGATGTTGATAGTGGGAGGAATTGTATGTAGGGGAAGCGAGTGTAAGGGAAATCTCTGTACCTTCTGTTCAATTTTGCTGTGGAACTAAAACTGCTCTAAATAATAAAGTCTGCTTAAAAAAACAGTAACACAAATTGCTGGGCCCCACCCAGAGTCTCTGATTCAGCAGGCTCAAGACGGGCCCTAAGAGTCTGCATTTTCTAACAACTTGCCACTGGCCTGGGACCATACTTTGAAAACTACTGGACTGCACAGTTACTTTAGCTGACTAGGTTGAGCATTTATGTGGACTTAGATTCTAGTGACCCTCTGGAAGGAGAGTGGCTACAGGCAGAGAAGCCTACCATCCCGAATAGGGTCAAGAGCACCAATAGGTACTGTTATTGTAGACGGATCAACAGCTGTTTTCAACCGGGAATCATGCTCTATTTCAGATGTGAGACAGGAACGAGCTTGAGCTCTGAAATCAGTTGGATGTGGGTTAGAATCCCAGAGCTTTTACTTACTTTATCATGTTGATGGTTTTCTCATTTATAATTAGGGAAAGTGGGAGTACCACATACTCAACAGGACATAGTGAAGATTAAATAAGGTAAAGGATGTGGTACAATGTTAAGTCTTTCTTGCCTTGCTTTAAAATCATCAATGCATTGGCCACATATTGATAATGGTTAAAGCTGGATAATGAGGGGTGTGGAGCCAAGATGGCTGAATAGGAACAGCTCCGGTCTACAGCTCCCAGCCTGAGCGAAACAGAAGACAGGTGATTTCTGCATTTCCGTTTGAGGTACCGGGTTCATCTCACTAGGGAGTGCCAAACAGTGGGTGCAGGACAGTTGTTGCAGCGCACTGTGCGTGAGCCAAAGCAGGGCGAGGCATTGCCTCACTCGGGAAGCGCAAGGGGTCAGGGAGTTCCCTTTCCTAGTCAAAGAAAGGGGTAACAGACGGTACCTGGA
Source organism: Hylobates moloch (assembly GCF_009828535.3). Lineage (NCBI taxonomy): Eukaryota > Metazoa > Chordata > Mammalia > Primates > Hylobatidae > Hylobates > Hylobates moloch. The sequence continues at coordinate 44,973,180 of NW_026652286.1, forward strand.
AAATCAGGTCAGTCCCACCCTAATACTGCACTTTTCCAACGGGCCTGGAAAATGGCACACCAGGAGATTGTGTCCCGCACCTGGCTCAGAGGGTCCTATGCTCACGGAGTCTCACTGACTGCTAGCACAGCAGTCTGAGATCAAACTGCAAGGTGGCAGCGAGGCTGGGGGAGGGGCGCCTGCCATTGCCCAGGCTTGCTTAGGTAAACAAAGCAGCCAGGAAGCTCGAACTGGGTGGAGCCCACCACAGCTCAAGGAGGCCTGCCTGCCTCTGTAGGCTCCACCTCTGGCGGCAGGGCACAGACAAACAAAAATTCAGCAGGAACCCCTGCAGACTTAAATGTCTCTGTCTGACTGACAGCTTTGAAGAGAGTAGTGGTTCTCCCAGCATGCAGCTGGAGATCTGAGAACGGACAGACTGCCTCCTAAAGTGGGTCCCTGACCCCCGAGCAGCCTAACTGGGAGGCACCCCCCAGTAGGGACAGACTGACACCTCACTCGGCCACGTACTCCTCTGAGACAAAACTTCCAGAGGAACTATCAGACAGCTGAATTTGTGGTCTCACGAAAATCTGCTGTTCTGCAGCCACCGCTGCTGACACCCAGCCAAACAGGGTCTGGAGTGGACCTCTAGCAAACTCCTACAGACCTGCAGCTGAGGGTCCTGTCTGGTAGAAGGAAAACTAACAAACAGAAAAGACATACACACCAAAAACCCATCTGTACATCACCATCATCAAAGACCAAAAGTAGATAAAACCACAAAGATGGGGAAAAAACAGAGCAGAAAAACTGGAAACTCTAAAAATCAGAGCACCTCTCCTCCTCCAAAGGAATGCAGTTCCTCACCAGCAACGGAACAAAGCTGGATGGAGGATGACTTCGACGAGTTGAGAGAAGAAGGCTTCAGACGATCAAACTACTCCGAGCTATGGGAGGAAATTCAAAACAATAGCAAAGAAGTTAAAAACTTTGAAAAAAAATTAGACGAATGGATAACTAGAATAACCAATGGAGAGAAGGGCTTAAAGGAGCTGATGGAGCTGAAAGCCAAGTATCGAGAACTACGCCAAGATTGCAGAAGCCTCAGTAGCAGATGCGATCAACTGGAAGAAAGGGTATCGCTGATGGAAGATGAAATGAATGAAATGAAGCGAGAAGGGAAGATTAGAGAAAAAATAATAAAAAGAAACGAACAAAGCCTCCAAGAAATTTGGGACTATGTGAAAACACCAAACTTACGTCTGGTTGGTGTACCTGAAAATGACAGGGAGAATGGAACCAAGTTGGAAAACACTCTGCAAGATATTCTCCAGGAGAACTTCCCCAATCTAGCAAGGCAGGCCAACATTCAGATTCAGGAAATACAGAGAACGCCACAAAGATACTCCTCGAGAAGAGCAACTCCAAGACACATAATTGTCAGATTCACCAAAGTTGAAATGAAGGAAAAAATGTTAAGGGCAGCCAGAGAGAAAGGTCGGGTTACCCACAAAGGGAAGCCCATCAGACTAACAGCTGATCTCTCGGCAGAAACTCTACAAGCCAGAAGAGATTGGGGGCCGATATTCAACATTCTAAAAGAAAAGAATTTTCAACCCAGAATTTCATATCCAGCCAAACTAAGCTTCATAAGTGAAGGAGAAATAAAATACTTTACAGACCAGCAAATGCTGAGTGATTTTGTCACCACCAGGCCTGCCCTAAAAGAGCTCCTGAAGGAAGCGCTAAACATGGAAAGGAACAACCGGTACCAGCCCCTGCAAAAACATGCCAAATTGTAAAGACCATTGAGGCTAGGAAGAAACTGCATCAACTAACGAGCAAAACAACCAGCTAACATCATAATGACAGGACCAAATTCACACATAAAAATATTAACTTTAAATGTAAATGGGCTAAATGCTCCAATTAAAAGACACAGACTGGCAAACTGGATAAGCAGTCAAGACCCATCAGTGTGCTGTATTCAGGAAACCCATCTCACGTGCAGAGACACACATAGACTCAAAATAAAGGGATGGAAGAAGATCTATCAAGCAAATGGAAAACAAAAAAAGCCAGGGGTTGCAATCCTAGTCTCTGACAAAATAGACTTTAAACCAACAAAGATCAAAAGAGACAAAGAAGGCCATTACATAATGGTAAAGGGATCAATTCAACAAGGAGAGCTAACTATCCTAAATATATATGCACCCAACACAGGAGCACCCAGATTCATAAAGCAAGTCCTGAGTGACCTACAAAGGGACTTAAACTCCCACACAATAATAATGGGAGATTTTAACACCCCACTGTCAACATTAGACAGATCAACGAGACAGAAAGTTAACAAGGATATCCAGGAATTGAACTCAGCTCTGCACAAAGTGGACCTAATAGACATCTACAGAACTCTCCACCCCAAATCAACAGAATATACATTTTTTTCAGCACCACACCACACCTGTTCCAAAACTGACCACATAGTTGGAAGTAAAGCTCTCCTCAGCAAATGTAAAAGAACAGAAATTAGAACAAACTGTCTCTCAGACCACAGTAAAATCAAACTAGAACCCAGGATTAAGAAACTCACTCAAAACCGCTCAACTACATGGAAACTGAACAACCTGCTCCAATGACTATTGGGTACATAATGAAATGAAGGCAGAAATAAAGATGTTCTTTGAAACCAACGAGAACAAAGACACAACATACCAGAATCTCTGGGACACATTCAAAGCAGTGTGTAGAGGGAAATTTATAGCACTAAATGCCCACAAGAGAAAGCAGGAAAGATCCAAAATTGACACCCTAACATCACAATTAAAGGAACTAGAAAAGCAAGAGCAAACATATTCAAAAGCTAGCAGAAGGCTAGAAATAACTAAAATCAGAGCAGAACTGAAGGAAATAGAGACACAAAAAACCCTTCAAAAAATTAATGAATCCAGGAGCTGGTTTTTTGAAAAGATCAACAAAATTGATGGACCGCTAGCAAGACTAATAAAGAAGAAAAGAGAGAAGAATCAAATAGATGCAATAAAAAACGAAAAAGGGGATATCACCACCGATCCCACAGAAATACAATCTACCATCAGAGAATACTACAAACACCTCTATGCAAATAAACTAGAAAATCTAGAAGAAATGGATAAATTCCTCAACAAATACACCCTCCCAAGACTAAACCAGGAAGAAGTTGAATCTCTGAATAGACCAATAACAGGCTCTGAAATTGTGGCAATAATCAATAGCTTACCAACCAAAAAGAGTCCAGGACCTGATGGATTCACAGC
>NW_026652286.1:44976467-45003758 GCF_009828535.3 Hylobates moloch
ATTAGGAGATATACCTAATGCTAAATGACGAGTTAATGGGTGCAGCACACCAACATGGCACATGGATACATATGTAACAAACTTGCACATTGTGCACATGTACCCTAAAACTTAAAGTATTATAATAATAATAATAATAATAATAAAAAGTAGAAAAAAAACCAAAAGCTGGATAATGAGTACGTGGGGGTCATTATACTGCCTTTTTTTTCCTTCAGTGTATGTTGGAAATTTTTCATAAAAAAGCATAAAGAAACCCTGAATATCGTATCAGGGAAAAAAAATTCCACAAAATTTTTTTCAGTGGCTCCCACTGTATATTTTGCAAAGTAGATATTCTTTAGCAGGCATTGAAGATTCTTTACAATCTGGTCCCAACATAACTCCCTCTCATTAGCACCATCTCTCAACACTGTTGTCTGCATTATACTCTACATCCCAACTATACTGAGTCATTTTGGAAAATGACATTCACTTACATGTTCCCAATTAAGTTATTCTCTTGGCCTAGAATGTCCTTCCCCCCCTTCTCTTCCACTTAAATACTTAAATGATAATAATAATGATGGTTAACACAGGCAACTGACATTTACTAACGGCTTACCGAGTTCCAAGTGCTTTACAGAACTGACTAAACTAGCTCTTCCTTAGCGTTTTCACAATATTCTTCTATGAGTATGGGTATTATTGCAAATCATGGACTGAATCTTAAACGTAAGTGAGAGGAAGCCCAAGTGATCAGAAGCCACTTTCAATGGAGATTAATCTTAAAATATCTTTTTCGGCTATCCAACACCCAGAATTCCCTGTATTTTAATTACCACCTCTGCAAGTCTGTGATACTCATTAACCTGCACATGAACTCATTTTCTGGTGGGTAAGATAGCTGGAGGCCTTCTGGCCTGGGTGGATTATTGCTAGTGTGCATAGAGTTAATGCAGGAGATACAAAAATTAAGAAACAGTTGGAATTCAAAGCACAGGAAGTGGATGATAACCCTATGATTTGTTCCAGCCCCCTGCCTTACACTGCAATTGTCTGAACCAATGATGGCATCTAGAAATGAAGTTCAAAGCAATTCTGGGTAGTACTGTCTCAACAGGGTTTGTGATTAGAAGGCAGATTGCATAAATATTTATGTGGACTTTGATTAAAAAGCCAATGATCAGAATAAAAAATCGTCCCAAAAAATAGAACCAAAGAGCTTGAAAACACTTTTTACAAACTCCCCATCATAGTATTTAAAACACTATATTGAAACAATTTATACACACGTCAGATTTTCCCAAAAGACCCTTAATTCCTTGAGAACAGGCAGCACTTTCTTCCCTTTATCTTTATTTATTTATTTTTTTTTTTGAGACAGTCTTGCTCTGTCGCCCAGGCTGGAGTGCAGTGGCATGATCTCCACTCACTGCAACCTCAGCCTCCTGGGTTCAGGCAATTCTCCTGCCTCAGCCTCCCGAGTAGCTGGGATTACAGGCACATGCCACCACGTCCGGCTAATTTTTGTATTTTCAGTAGAGATGGGGTTTCACCATGTTGATCAGGCTGGTCTCGAACTTCTGACCTCGTGATCCATCCTCCTCGGCCTCCCAAAGTGCTGGGATTACAGGCATGAGCCATCGCGCCTGGCCCCCCTTTATCCTATCCTTAGCAGAGAAGGCCTCTAAGAAATGATTATTGAAATGAATCAAACTGAGAAGGGTCTGAGCTACAAAAGCAGACTCTAGTTGTGTAAGAGGGAAAGCACCAAACATTTTGAGAGTGAAGTAGAGAATGAGGCATTTATCTTAATTGGGTCACCTTTATTATGATGAAAAAAATAATATGTTGTGAAAGTTGATTATAAAAATTGGGTCATTCTTGTCATATCCAACTAAATCAATTGAGGGGCCAGGAGGAAAAAGCACTTAGGGCATATAATGTTGCTCCATGAATGTAATTCTCTGCAAGCCCACTGCTGAAACTGCCTGTGGTAACCTGAAACCAGTATTATCTAATAGCTGCCGAAACAATCTGTTGTGACTCTAAGACTAACTACCCACTGCTGTCACCAATCAGAGCTTGCCAGCTCCTCAAAACTTTACTAGTGCCAACCTTCTCTTTGTTCTTTGTACATACTGAAGATCACCCAATCTGTGTGCATGTCCCAAAATGCAATTCTTGTTTTCCAAATAAAACATTTTTAATTTAGAGATTCATCTCTCTATTTTCTTTGACTTCAACAACGTAATTGGCTGGGTGTGGTGGCTCACACCTATAATCCCAGCACTTTGGGATCAGGCAGATCACCTGAGGACAAGAGTTTGTGACCAGCCTCACCAACAAGGTGAAACCCCGTCTCTACCAAAAATACAAAAATTAGCTGGGCGTGGTGGTGCCCATCCGTAGTCCCAATTATCTGGGAGGCTGCGGCATGAGAATTGCTAGAACTTGGCAGGGAGGTTACAGTAAGCCAAGATCGTGCCACTGCACTCCAGCCTGGGTGACAGAGCGAGACTCTGTCTCAAAAACAAAACAAAACAAAATGTAATTATTCAGACTGACATGATTTTTTTAATTTTTAAAGGGTAGTAGGGGTTGAGGAGGAGGTAGGGATGGCTAATGGGTACAGAAAAATAGAAGAAGACCTACTATTTGATAGCACAATAGGGTGACTATAGTCAATAATAATTGTACATTTTAAAATATCTTAAGAGTGTAATTGTATTGTTTGTAACTCAAATGACAAATGCTTGAGGGGATGGATACTCCACTCCCCATGATGTGCTTATTTTACACTGCATGCCTGTATCAAAACATCTCATGTGCCTCACAAATATATATATATACACCTACTATATATCCACAATAATTAAATTTTTTTTTTTTTTTTGAAACGGAGTCTGGCTCTGTCACCTAGGCTGGAGTGTAGTGGTGTGATCAGGCTCACTGCAACCTCTGCCTCCCAGGTTCAAGTGATTCTCCTGGCTCAGCCTTCTGAATAGCTGGGATTACAGGTTTGCACCACCATGCACAACTAATTTTTGTGGGTTTTTTTTTTTTTTAAGTAGAGATGAGGTTTCACCATGTTGGTCAGGCTGGTCTCGAGCTCCTGACCTCAAGTGATCCATCTACCTCAGCCTCCTAAAGTGCTGGGACTACAGGTGTGAGGCACCATGCCCAGCCTTAAATTTTTTAAAAAATAAAATAAAAATTTAAAAAATAATTTCTAATTTTTAAAAACTCTTCTGGCCGGGCATGGTGGCTCACGCCTGTAATCCCAGCACTTTGGGAGGCCGAGGCAGGTGGATCACGAGGTCAGGAGTTCAAGACCAGCCTGGTCAAGATGGTGAAACCCCATCGCTACTAAAAATACAAAAATTAGCCGGGCACAGTGGCAGGCATCTGTAATCTCAGCTACTCGGGAGGTTGAGTTAGGAGAATTGCTTGGACCCGGGAGGTGGAGGTTGCAGTGAAAAGAGATCGCACCACTGCATTCTAGTCTGGGTGACAGAGCAAGACCCTGTCTCAAAAAAACAAAAAACTCTTCTTACATCTTGCATAACAGTATCCAACAAACATCTGTCAAATAGAATTGCACAGACAGACAAGATCAGACGGCTATGCGTATATTCTTCACAAGATCTTGCAATAGAATTCTGGGTCAATGCTATTGTTTCATTGTTGTTGTTTTAAATTTTTATCAGACTGACATATTTTGACCAGACACTACTTCCCTCCCCTGACTTTCAAACCTGTGCATCAAATTGCCTCTTAGACTGAATCCTTCTCTTTTCCATCTGCTTTTCTTTTGGGTTCCTCAGTGTGTGATGCCACTATTCACTTGCCTGCCTGTGGCAGAAACCTGGAAGTGAAGAAATCTAATGATGTTACATAACATTTATAAAATTGTATACAAGTTAAAGGAGTAACTGATTTCACAAAACCCTAATTCAGTAATTTTCAAATATTTTCAGTAGTGGCATCTTTTTACGTGGAATTCAAAGACATAAAATATATATAACCTTGCATGCCTTCTTCTTCCTTCTAGCAACAGATCCTGCTGTCCTGATCTCAGGGGTAAACTTGCAGGGTAGGCAGATATGCAAGACAGAACCTCAAACCACTGTCCTCTGCCCCTAATTACTGGGTAGAAGTGGTCCCTTGACCTAAATTAGGTCATCCCTGGGATAGAGGCTGAAAGATTAGTCCAAAAATGGCCTATCCTTCCCACCAAATGGTTATTCTTCCTACCAAGCAGATAGTGCCTATCTGTAGTAGAAAAGAATTAAATCAACTCACAGAGATAAGCAGTGATGAGAAATTCGGCAAAGTGAAGATGGGAATGGTGGGCGGAGGACAGGGACAGTGTCCTTGAACTGGGTAGTTCTTGAGCAAGCACCATCTCATCCTTTCTGTGATTTGGTTACCTTAGCCAACAAATTCCTCTGTTTTGCCTAAGCTACTTTGAGTTGGGTCATTGTTATTTGCAATCAAAAGACTTTTTACTAAAGAATAATAAATGATACCCAACTTATATTAGCCATATCCAAATTGTGTCTTTTGGTTGCATAGTTGACTCACATGGACAATAAATTGCAAGTAATAATAATTCAATTGTTTGCCTTACTATTCCTGGTTCTCTTCAATTAAACAGATCTCAAAGCTTAAAGTAGAAAATTTTTATATCATAGCTGAATTGCAAATATAATCCAAAAGCTGCATACATTTCTTACAAATTTAAAGTAAAGTAAAAACTATTTAGTGCTGGGTACAGTGGCTCATGCCTGTAATTCCAACAGTTTTGGAGGCTTAGGTGGGCGTATCACTTGAGCCCAGGAGTTCAAGATTAACTTGGGCAACACAACAAGACTCCATCTCTACAAAGAATACAAAAATTAGCCAGGTGTGGTGGTATGTGGCTGTAGTCCCAGCTATTCAGGAGGTTGAGGTAGGAGGGCTGCCTGAGCCCGGGAGGTTGAGGCTGCAGTGAGCCATGATCGCGCCACTGCACTCCAGCCTGGGCAACAGAGTAAGACACTGTCTAAAAAAAAAAGAAAAGGAGCTATTTAAAGCTTACAACAAATCATGCAAGTATCATAAGTTTGAGAAGGGCATGTATGATGAAGATGCATCTGTATCTTGTCTAGCATTTTACATTTAAATGAGCAAAGCACAAGAATGTTCTTTATACTTGTTTAAGTGAACAAATACAAATATGCACAAACTTCAATTCAAAGAGACCTGTATGAAGAGTCACGCTCTTTTTTTTTTTTTTTTTTTTTTTTTTTTGAGACGGGGTCTTACTCTGTTGCCCAGGCTGGTGTGCAGCGGCATTATCTCGGCTCACTGCAACCTCCACCTTCTGGGTTCAAGAGATTCTTCTGGCTCAGCCTTCCGAGTAGCTGGGATTACAGGTGCATACCACCATCCCCGGCTAATTTTCGTATTTTTTAAAGTAGAGACAAGGTTTCACTATGTTGGCCAGGCTGGCAAACTCCTGACCTCAGGTAATCCACTTGCCTCGGCCTCCCAAAGTGCTGGGATCACAGGCATGAGCTGCTGTGCTTGGCCATAAATTTCTTAATCAATGATAGAATTCACTTATATATGCTCAGAAATGGCAGGATAAGCATTCTTTCAAGGTTTATATAAATGTGAGTTAATCTGGCAGTATGAACTCCTTGGTGGTCTCCAATATGCAAAAACTTGGTAGGTAATTTATCCAAATGTACTTTAAAAAAATAGCCAAACTTTTTGACTATTTGACACAAATTTCTAAGGGAATAATTCTGTAATAATTGAGAAACTGAGAAACCATGGGACCTATGACCAGCAATACGTTTTAATGACCCCGCAATATTTTTAAACAATTGAATTTGAATGCCTTTAAGCAGCCACGTTCTTTCCAGTAGCTATTAGGCCACACATTCCCTTACACATTACCTCTGCCCTCTTTATTCATTTTATCTACTTGATCTCTAAAATCAGTTGAGTTTGGAACCTAAACTCCCAAACTCATAATGTTAAATACTCAAAATAGTGAAGAAAAAAAAAGGAATATTCTAAGGACAAATTCAGAAACTTAGAAATCTGGAATGCTCCACTGAACATTTATTTTACAGCAAAGTGTAAATGTCCTAGAACTTGTTTGAAGAAGATTATGATGAATTAGGAGGGAAAATGGGTCATTTTCCTAAGCATCTGATGTAATTTCCCCTAAAGTAAGAACTTTAAAACAGTCCCCTCCTTATTTAGATCCAGGAAGGGCACAGATTCTTTAGCAATAAAGTTATGCTGAAATCTCTTGAGTTTCCTTAATGCAGCCTAGAAAAACAAACTCTTCTTTTCTGAGAGCAATGGGCATTTCTAAAATAGACTTTGGTAAAAGTCAAGGATATAAATATCAAGATGATGATAAATGTGAGTTGTCTTAAAATTAAATCATAAAATTCTACAGTCTTTCTTTGCTGATATTGGAAGAAAACAGACTGCCTCCTTGCTTTTGTTTATCTTTTTCAGAAGACCCCAAGCTATATACCTAATTAGGTTACAAAGAGAAAGTAGCTTTTTACAAGAAATCAAAACAAGTACTGGGCTGTATTTACATTACTGTAAATATCTTAATATGTAGTTGAATTTGTCAGTTGATATAAAGTAAAATCAGAAACATATCACCTAATTTTTTATGTGGTTGTTTTATTTAAAAGCACTGAGTTACTTCAGGTTACTTCATGTTCTGTGAAAGAGGAAACAAATAAGGAAGTTTATGTCAGTAAATTACAAAACCAGGAAAGGAAAATTTCAATGCTGTTTTTCTACAAAGTTTGTGTTATCCTCTTGCATTACTACTAGCATGCAAGATAAGTCAGACGCCTGAAAAAGGTCTGCTGTACTACTTATGCTCACCCAGTTGTGAGTGTGCTAAAACCACATAATATTTAGATTGCCATCTCAAAACAGCATGGGCAACAGAAAATCTTGAACCATATATACTTTCATTCAAACCCCAGTTCTACCACTTACTAGCAATCATCACTCTGAGAAGACACTGACCATTATTGAGCTTTCCATTCCTTATCTGACAGAATCATAAGAGTATGGTATGTGTAAATGGTGGTTATTAAAATAATAGGGCTTAACCATTTCTATGTTCTACCAGAGAATTTCATCTATCTCCCTTGTAAGACTATAGTAAGGAATTTTGGTGACAGACTTGGCTTCTGAGTCTGACTCTATTATGTACTTGAGCAGTAGAAGTGCTCTGTTACCTTATCTATAAAATAATTTAAAAATGGTATCTCCTTAAGAGGTCTGTTAAATCAATATTTTCTATGTACCATTTTAATTCCCTTGTTTCTTTTACTATATATTTTGGCATGATTGCCTGGGAATTATCAGTGTGATTTTATCAAACTCAAGAATCTCGACCAGGCGCCATGGCTCATGCCTGTAATCCCAGCACTTTGGAAGGCCAAGATGGGAGGCTTGCTTGAGGCCAGGAGTTGGAGACCGGCCTGGTCAACATAGCAAACTCCATCTCTAATTTAGAAAAGAAATAAAAATTTTTAAAAAAGAATCTCAATCGACTGACCTTTAAATTCAGATTCTCCTTTCTGCCAACTTAACTTTGCTGCTGAACACTTCTAGTATATCTTTATTTCAGTTATTGTATTTTTAACTCCAGAATTTCTATTTGATTCCTTTTTATAATTTGTATCTCTTTGATGATATTCTTTATTTGGTAAGATATCATTCTCATACTTCCCTTCAGTTCTTCAGACATGGTTTCCTTTAGCTCTTTGAAATATATTAAAAATAGGCGATTTAAAATCTTTGTCTAGTAAGTCCAATGTATGGACTTCCTTGGAGACAGTTTCTCTTGCCTCCTTTTATTCCTGTGTATGGGCTATATACTCCTGTTTCTTTATATGCTTCATAATCTTGTTAAAAATTAAACATTTAAATAGCAGATTTCTGCTCATTAACCCTACCATCCAATAGCAAAGAGGGGTTCTTCCTTAGCTGTGGTTCTGATGAGGAACAGAATATGAACACAGTTGCATAGCTGGAGGAAGACAGAGCTAGAGGACCAACGGCTTGATGAAGGAACTCTTAAGGCTTTTGGGGAAACTGAAACAGAAGTTTAGATATTTAGGTATCTAAATCAGAAAAACAATCAATGGAACAGAACAGAGCCCTCAGAAATAATGCCGCATATCTACAACTATCTGATCTTTGACAAACCTGACAAAAACAAGCAATGGGGAAAGGATTCCCTATTTAATAAATGGTGCTGGAAAACTGGCTAGCCATATGTAGAAAGATGAAACTGGATCCCTTCCTTACACCTTATACAAAAATTAATTCAGCATGGATTAAAGACTTACATGTTAGACCTAAAACCATAAAAACCCTAGAAGAAAACCTAGGCAATACCATTCAGGACATAGGCGTGGGCAAGGACTTCATGTCTAAAACACTAAAAGCAATGGCAACAAAAGCCAAAATTGACAAATGGGATCTAATTAAACTAAAGAGCTTCTGCACAGCAAAAGAAACTACCATCAGAGTGAAAAGGCAACCTACAGAATGGGAGAAAATTTTTGCAACCTACTCATCTGACAAAGGGCTAATATCCAGAATCTACAATGAACTCAAACAAATTTACAAGAAAAAAACAAACAACCCCATCAAAAAGTGGGCAAAGGACATGAACAGACACTTCTCAAAAGAAGACATTTATGCAGCCAAAAAACACATGAAAAAATGCTCATCATCACTGGCCATCAGAGAAATGCAAATCAAAACCACAATGAGATACCATCTCACACCAGTTAGAATGGCCATCATTAAAAAGTCAGGAAACAACAGGTGCTGGAGAGGATGTGGAGAAATAGGAACACTTTTACACTGTTGGTGGGACTGTAAACTAGTTCAACCATTGTGGAAGTCAGTGTGGCGATTCCTCAGGGATCTAGAACTAGAACTACCATTTGACCCAGCCATTACATTACTGGGTATATACCCAAAGGATTATAAATCATGCTGCTATAAAGACACATGCACACGTATGTTTATTGTGGCACTATTCACAATAGCAAAGACTTGGAGCCAACCCAAATGTCCAACAACGATAGACTAGATTAAGAAAACGTGGCACATGTACACCATGGAATACTATGCAGCCATAAAAAGGATGAGTTCATGTCCTTTGTAGGGACATGGATGAAGCTGGAAACCATCATTCTCAGCAAACTATCATAAGGACAAAAAACCAAACACTGCATGTTCTCACTCAGAGGTGGGAATTGAACAATGAGAACACATGGACACAGGAAGGGGAACATCACACACCGGGGCCTGTTGTGGGGTGGGGGAGCGGGGAGGGATAGCATTTGGAGATATACCTAATGTTAAATGACGACTTACTGGGTTCAGCACACCAACATGGCACATGTATACATATGTAACTAACCTGCACATTGTGCACATGTACCCTAAAACTTAAAGCATAATAAAAAAAAACTAGACAATTACACGGTCAATAGTTACAATGCTCAAAATGTCAATACCTGCCAATATCCTCTAATGCAAGTCTGTAAAATAGGTATTGTGGAAGTATCTAGCATATTTTACCTTTAAAATATGATGGTATAAACAGAGTAATAGCTACCATTTACAGAATATCTATTATATTCTAGGAGCTTTGAGCAGTAACTGTACTTTTTACAACCACCCTTAAGGTAGACAACATTTTCATTTTACAGAGCAGGAAACTGAGTCCCAAGATGTTAAGTATAATGCCCAGGGAAATTTTTCAAGCTTAAGTAAACATTCATATTCACAAGACTACTCAGAAGGATGTAGGACAAAAATGACTGCCTGCCAACAAGGCAGCACCACATGCTCCTCTTTGTGGGACTAGCCTTTGCAGCCATCTATGCAATAGCTCACCCAGCTACCCAAGAGCTATTCTCCTTGTGTCCCAGCCTGCTTTCCCAGGCCCCAGGTGAGATTCAGGTCCAAGAAAATGAGACTCACATCACTGGGTCTGGGAGTCACTCTGGTTTAACAGCTGCATGCCCCATGGGGCCAACATCTCTTAACAACAATGCTATAGGTACAAAGCATTTCCCAATATATCTTATTTCTTAGTTAAGGGCTTTAAACCAAGTGGAAGACCTAGGTTTTATGTTTAAATTTATTTAAACTTCCCCTGGGTAAGAAATGCAGCGTGTCACAAGAGAAGTTTGAATGCTTCTTATCCAGACTCACACTCAGGCCCACATCTGGCCAAGAGGAGCAGAACTGAAGAGGTTTTCCCACAACAATGGTTGATATACAAAAATCCACTTATGCTCTCCCATTTAGTGTCCCCTCTGACTTGTGATACACACTTACAAGTTGTCTGACTAGAACTAAAGCCAAAGTCAGTGTTTACTTGACTCACATAGGAATTGACAACAAGATCTTATTCTAAGCAATGAACTAATCAACCAGAGTCACCGAGTCTAGCAAGAAATGGGTATATTATAACGAAAGATTAATAGCCACACCACTATATTGCTGGTCCTAATGGACATATAGGAACTCCCATCCTCCAGCACATTCTGCTGGAACAGCCCTTACTTTGAATCTCCCAAAAGTTAGTCCATGGATTTCTGATTATAAATTACAGTGTGCTAAAATCATTATTTAAAAAAAAATTGAAAACATAATTTTCTGATTACAGAATACATGCTCAATAACAAAAATTAAATACAGAAAAATCCAAAGAAAACAAAAATCACAGGTAATCTCACATAAATATGGGAACATTAACTTATAAAACAGACTTTAAAAACAAATTCAGGACTATATTTTACCTATTATTTATGATTCTCATTTTAATCAGTTAATACAGTGTTAACATTTTCCATGGCACTATAATGGTATAATTTTATACAACATAATTTTTATGACATTGTTTGGATATCATACATTTTTTGTTTGTTTGTTTTGTTTTTTTTTTTAAGATGAAGTCTCACTCTGTCACCCAGGCTGGAGTGCAGTGGCGCGATCTCGGCTCACTGCAACCTCCACCTCCAGGTTTCAAGCAATTCTTCTGTCTCAGCCTCCTGAGTAGCTGAGATCACAGGTGTGTGCCACCAGGCCTGGCAAATTTTTGTATTTTTAGTAGAGATGGGGTTTTGCCATGATGGCCAGGCTGGTCTTGAACTCCTGGACTCAAGCAATCCACCCACCTCAGCCTCCCAAAGTACTGGGATTACAAGCGTGAGCCACTGTGCCCAGGCATTGGATATCATAAATTATTGGCTGCTTATTATGAAACATTTCAATTACTTCAAAATTACTGAATGTTTCATTTTTCAACATTTTAGTTGCTTTCCATTTTTAATCTCATTGTAATCATCAAGCATGTAGACAAATATCATAATAGATATTTATTATATCCTTTGAATAAATTCTTACAACATAATTTCTGAGACAGAGTATAGTTTATTTTAAAGCATTTGATACATATTACCAGTAAGTCCTCCAAAACGACTGTATCAATTTACATTATCAATAATAGAATATGAGTGTATTAACAAAATTTTAACTTACCATTTTAATGGATACAATTAACATTGTCATAATTTTCATTTCTTTTTTTTTTTTTTTTTTTTTGAGACGGAGTCTCGCTCTGTCGCCCAAGCTGGAGTGCAGTGCCACAATCTCGGCTCACTGCAAGCTCCAACTCCCGGGTTCACAACATTCTCCTGCCTCAGCCTCCCGAGTAGCTGGGACTACAGGTGCCCGCCACTACGCCCGGCTAATTTTTTGTATTTTTAGTAAAGACGGAGTTTCACCACGTTAGCTAGGATGGTCTTGATCTCCTGACCTCGTGATCCGCCCACCTCAGCCTCCAAAAGTGCTGGGATTACAGGTGTGAGCCACCGCACCCGGCATAATTTTCATTTCTTTGATTACTGGTGGGATGCTAGATTTTCACAGTCACTAGTCTTATTTTTTATTGAGATATTAGTCACACACCATTAAGTTCATTGTTTTAAAGTATACGATGTGGTGGCTTTTAGTATATTCACAAAGTTGCAAAACCATCAATATTATCTAATTCCAGAACATTTTTATCACCACAAAAAGAAACCTGGCCGGGCGTGGTGGCTCACGCCTGTAATCCCAGCACTTTGGGAGGCCCATGGCAGGCAGATCACCTGAGGTCAGGAGTTCAAGGCCAGCCTGGCCAACATGGTGAAACCCTGTCTCTACTAAAAACACAAAAATTAGCCAGGCGTGGTGGTGGGTGCCTGTAATCACAGCTACTCGGGAGGCTGAGACAGGAGAATCACTTGAACCCGGGAGGCAGAGGTTACAGTGAGCTGAGATCACGCCACTGCACTCTAGCCTGGGCAACAAAGAGCAAAACTCCATCTCAAAGAAAGAAAGAAAAGAAAAGAAAGGAAAGAAAAAGAAAAGAAAAGAAATAAGAAAAGAAAAGAAAAGAAAGGAAAACTTTATACCCATTAAGTAGTCAGTGCCCTCTTCCCCCAGTGCCTGGCAACCACTAATCTACTTTTTACATTTATGGATTTGCCTATTCTGGACAAATGAAATGTAATCATACAATGTATAGCCTTTTGTGTCTGGCTTCTTTCACTTAACACAATGTTTTCAAGGTCTATTCATGTTGTAGCATAAATCAGTACTACATTCAATTTTATGGTTGATAATATTCCATTGTATGGGTATACCACATTTTGTTTATCCATTCACTAGTTGATGGACATTTGGGTTGTTTGTACCTTTGGATTATTATGAATAATGCTGCTACAAACATTTGTGTACACAACTTTTTGCTTGAACACTTGTTTTCAATTCTTTTGGGTATAAATCTAAGAGCGGAGTTTCGGGGTCATATGACAATTCTGTTGAATAGTTTGAGAAACCACCAAATGTTAATGTTCACATCACAGTTTTTCCACAATGGCTCTTCCATTTTACATTCTCACCCAATTTCTCCGTCTCCTCACCAACACTTGTTATTTTCTGTTTTTAAAAATTTTAGTCATCCTAGCGCTTGTGAAGTGGTATTTCATTGTGATTTTGATTTGCATATTCCTAATGAATAAAGGTATTACTCATCTTTGGGAAAAAAGTCTATTAAAATCCTTGCCCTTTTAAAAAAAACTGGGTTATTTGTGTTTTTATTGAATTGTAAAGCTTCTTTACATATTCTAAATATTAAATCCTTTTCAGATATGTAATTTACAAATATTTTCTCCCATTTGTGGGTTGTCTTCACTTTCTCCATAGATTCCTTTGATGCACAAAAGTTTTTATTTCTGCAATTTGTCTATTCTTTCTTTGGTTGTTTGTGTTTTTGGTGATATCTGAGAAATTGTTGCCTATTCTAAGTTAACACAGACTTGCGTTTTTTTTTCCCTCAAAGAGTTTTATATAATTTTAGCTCTTAAGTCTTTGATTCATTTTGAATTAATTTTTATATATGCTGTGAGGTAGAGGTCCAACTTCATTCTTTTTGCATGTGGATATTCAGTTGTGCGAGTACCATTTGTTGAAAGACTATACTTTCCTCCACTGAATTGTTTTAGTATCTTTGTTGACAATCAGCTACTGATGTATGATTACTCGTCTTTTGTACTTCCCTTTTTAAAACTGAATTTATAGTTTTTACTTATTTCTTTTAGGATATTTTAATTTTTCATTTATAAGAATACTTAACTCCCACATTATCATTTGGCTTCTCAGATATTTAGAGGCAGCACAGGTAGTGGTTGCGGTGGAAACTATTTGTTGTTGTCTGCCAAATGTTATCCTTTTCTTCCTGGGCACATGCTGTGGGATTACACTTCCTAGCCCCCATACCTGCTGTGAGATTGACCACGTGACTAATTCTCTCTAATTCATTGTGAACAGAAGTAACATTTGCTCCTTTAAGGACTAGATCTTAAGAGAATAGGTGTGTCTTCTCCATGCTCTCTTTCCCCTATCCACTGGCTAGAACTCAAATAAATCAATGGCACAGGTCCAGCCAGGCCATGAGAGAAACTGATGGACTATCCTGCTATCTGAGTCTCTGAATAACTTCATGAGGCAAATGCTATCTACTCCGAATTATTGTATTAGAAATAATTAACATCTATCTTTTGTGAACCACTGCATTTTGGGTCTCCCTATTCTAATTGTTTAGCCTTTATCCTAATTAATACAGGATTAGTATCTGGTGTAGGATATTTGCTGTAACAAAAAAACTAATATAGGTGGCATCTGTTAAGTGGCAGAGTTGCAAGCAGTGAGGAAACAGATGCTGCAGATTGGGAAGCTGGTAAACCTTGTTACACCATGACAAAACATCTGGCATATGATAACACAGCAGACGAGAGCTACAGATCACGCAGCTCTAGGGCAGAGTTTCTCAACCTTGGCACTGACTTATATGTAAAGCACTTACTACAAGGCTTGGCATTTAGCTTAATAAATGTTTGCTTTGGTGTTATTATTATACATTTCCGAACTGTGGGATTGTAAAATTTATCACCATTTTCCCATATAGTGCTTGCCTTCGCTAGAATCCTTAAAAATCTCATCCCTACACTAAGATCAGATAAATATTCTCCTATGTTTTTCTCTATTACATTTATCTTTAACAAACCTCTAACTACTTTGGCCTGGTATGATGGAAGAAACAAAATTTTTCTTCCTAAGAGTCTCAATGTCATGACTTTTATAATCTGTTATTTTCCCATTGATTTGAGGTTTACTCTTTCACAATCTCTTTATAAATGCTTAATATCTAACTGAGATCAATCATGCTTTCTGAGGAAATGAGGCTAGAGTTCAGTATAGCAGAGAAAGTCCTTACTCCCATAAAACTTAGGGAAAATCCTATTTGACAAGAATACTGTAACAGCTGTACTCTTTCTTTTACTTACAAGATAACTTTCAGAATCTACATGTTGTTGGCATTTTCAACAGGCACACTTCAGGGCATTTTTATTTTTGGCAAGAATCAAAAATTCCCTGAAGCTTCATGGTAGGTCTGCATATGTCTTACCAAATGAAGACAAGATTAGATAGGAAGAGCACCCATGAGTTTAATGCTTGGAAACTCCCTGTGTACTTTAACTTATATTGGTCTTGCTTGGTCACTCAGATGAAGCAACTCTCTCTTCTCTATCTTAATACCAGAAAGATATATATGGCCTATAAAGGAAAACACTAATCTAATATTAGTCTCTAGTATTTTTAGAGCAAAAACAATTCCATACACTTTTTTGTTTGCTTGTGTTCACCAAGTTTGACTTTTTTTTTTTTTTTTTTGAGACAGGGTCCCACTCTGTGACCTAGTGTGGAGTGCAGTGGCACTATTTCGGCCCACTGGAACTTCCGCCTCCCGGGTTCAAGTGATTCTCCTGCCTCAGCCTCCTGAATAGCTGGGATTACAGGCATGTGTCACCACGCCTGGCTAATTTTTATATTTTTAGTAGAGACGAAGTTTCACCATGTTGGCCAGGCTGGTCTCGAATTCCTGACCTCAAGTGATCTACCAGCCTTGGCCTCTCAAAGTGCTGGGGTTACAGATATGAGCCACCATGCCTGGCCTAAGTTTAACTATTTTGGTAAGAAAATTTGGTTAAGATACATAAGAGCTTATTGGTAGAGATGAGACATTAAGTTATATGGATTAGTGGAAGATAAGGGAAGGAAGAAAGATAAATGAATACTTACAGAACACCTACTATGTGCCAGGCACTTACACATATTTACAATTCATGAAAAGGATATTGTTCACCTTATTTCCACAGGTGAAGAAACAGGATCTTACAGTTTAAGATATATAATAAAGCAATAAAAGCCTACTCCTGGAGGCAGGCTTTCTTGATAGAATTATCTGTTTTTCCTCAAGGTCAGCAGTTCACCCTCTTTAAAGCCTCAGACAATCCTGAAGCAAACACAACTACTCCTCTATGGTGCTGGCAGACTTTGACTTGAAAAAATTTTGTTACTGAACGTGCAAAGAATAAGAGATATTTATGAAGTTATTGTGCTCCAATAGAAAATAAAATAAACATAGTATTAGATATTAAGAAAAGTAAAACACGCCAGTAAACATGAGACGCCTAACAGTGCTGGATCAGAAAGAAAAGGTATAGTTAGAGAAGAGGAACATTCTTTGAGAAATGGTCTTGAGAAAGCACGACAAGCATCAGAAACTAAGGTAGTGAGGTAAACTCCAGATCTTAGATCTCCAGAAACATACTGCTGGTAATGAGTATACTTCCCATCAATTCCTTTTTCAAAATTCCTTTTTCACAATTTCTTTTTCAAAAAATCTTTAATCTCTAATTCTGCTTTCTGAAATATCTACATTTGGAAAATAAATTCTCTATCTTAAGGCCAGTTGAGAGCTTATTTGACACTAATACTCCTTGTAAAACATCATCTAATTTACAGCTATATAAAAGATACTGCTAATATATCACCTAAACCAATTTCAACCACAAGAATTTATTGAACAGGAATCCATAAAAAGTCACTCAACAAATATTTATCAAGAGTCTATTATTTGTCAGACACTATTCCAGGTACTGGAGACACTGCATGGCGAAAAAAAAAACACACACAAAAACTCTTGCTCTTAAATGTTATGGCAGATTGTAATAAATACAATAAACATAAACAAAGTAAAGAAATAGAGAATGAAGAAAAGATGCCGCCTTATGTTGTGTAATCAGGGAAGGCCTCACTGTTAGAGTAACATTTGAGCAAAGACTTGAATGGAGTGAGGGAGTATCGACTTCTGTGGCTATCTGGCATTAAGAGCTTGCTTGAGGAAACATCACGTGTAAAAGTCCAGAGATGACAATGTGCTTGGTGTGGAACAGTAAAAGGCCAATATGATTAAATTACAGCGAGGGCAGGGATAGTAGATGACCTAGGACTTTGATACGAATTCTGAATTTTAAATTTAGTGAGAACAGAAGCCACTAGTAGGTTCTGACCAAAGAAATGACATAATCTGACTTAGGTTATAAAAGGATCACTTTGGCTATTATGCAGAGAATAGACATAAAGGTAGGGGTTGGAGTAGAAAGCCAATTAGAAGAATCTTGCTAAACTACATGCAAAGATAATAATGGTGGCTTAGATTATTAGAACATTAGCAGTAGATGTAGGGATTTTTTTTTTTTTTTTGAGACAGGGTCTCACTCTGTCACCCAGGCTGGAGTGCAGTGGCACAGCATGGCGGCTCACTGCAAGCCTCAAACACCTGGGCTCATGCAATTCTCTCAACTCAGCCTCCTGAGTAGCTGAGACCACAGGTGCATGCCACCATGCCTGGCTAATTATTTTATTTTTTGTAGAGATGGGGTCTCACATTGCCCAGGATGATCACAAACTCCTGGGCTCAAGCGATCCTTCCCCTTCAGCCTCCCAAAGTGTTGGGATTACAGGTGTGAGCCACTGTGCCCAGCCAAAAAATCATTCTATTTAAAGGAATTATTAATGGGATGAATGTGGGGTTTGGAGTGGGGCAAGAAGGATGACACTAAGACTTTTAGCTTGAGTAATTCCAAGAATATAGTTGTCATTACTGAAATTGGGAAGATCAAAAGAGTAGCAAGTTTGGGAGGGAAAAATCAAAGTTTGAGTAGGTAACCAGGCTGGTCAGGAGATGAGTAATGTACAAAGAGATTAAGAAAATATATTGAGTATGATGAAAGTCAGATTTATCAATGGTAAGGCAGATATTTACATACAAATATAGAAAGGGGGAAAGCTACAAAGAATCCTGAAGTATTGAACCTGCCATCAGACATCTCAATGTGAATTGATATCTATACATACACAAACACACACACAGATAGATACAGAAACAGATCTGGCTGTATGTGTATGTAATAAAGATAGGAAAAAACTGAAGTGCTTTTTCTACTCTTGCTCACCACTCAACACAATACTTCTGACTTCAGATGTGTGGGGACTTTCCCACATGCCAAGCAATTCCCTGGCAGATACCAGCTGGACATCCTCCAATCCAATTCTGACACTCTCTTCCTGGAGAGCGTCAGGTCTCACAGACTGCTAACCCACAAGACTGCTCCCCACTTCAGATGCTAATTGGAAGTCTCAGGTTGTGACCTGTACTTCTGACCAACCAGCTACAAGTTGGTGTTCCTATGACCCCTTTCTTAGGGTCGATTAGTTTGCTATAGTGCGTCACAGAACCCAAGGAAACATTTTATTTATACTTACTCATTTATTATAAAAGATTATTACAAAGAAACAGATGAACAGCCAGATAGAAGAAATGCATAGGGCAAGGTATGGAAGAAGGCACGTGAGGCTTCCATGCCCTCTCCGGGTAGGCTACCCTCCAGGAAGCTCCCTGAACCCTGTCCTGGGTTTTTCATGGAGGCTTCATTACATGGGCATAATTGGTTACACCACTGGCTAATGGTGATCAAGTCAACCTTTAGCTCTTCTCTGAAGTAGGTGGGTGGGGTGGAGCTAAAAGTTCCAACCCTTTAATCATGTTTGGATCCCTTGGCAACCAGCCTCCATCCTGACACTATTCAGGAGCCCACTAAGAGTTACTTCATTAAAACAAGATTCTCCTATGACCCAGGAAACTCCAAGGGATTTAGGAGCTCTGTATCAGACACTCCTATCATTCAGGAAATTAGAATGGTCTTAGGAGCTCTGTGACAGGAACTGGGGTCAGAGACCAAATATAGGAACAAAAGATTCTCTTAGTGCCCCTTATCTACAAGGGCTTTAGGAGCTCTGTGCCAGGAACTTGGGGGCAGAGACCAAACATGTATTTCAAATTATAATATTACAGGGTATACATATATATATTTCCTAGTTCTGCCCACTGAGGACTAGAAGTAATAGCACTCAGAAGCAATGAGCACACCAAGTGCTTAGTTTTTAAATATCATCTTCCACTAAAAGGAAATAGGGGTTCTTGGGGAAATAGTTGATTCCAGAATTGGGGCAAAGAAAGTATATGACAAGCCTGGAACATCCTGCACCAGAAAGGAAGTGTTCAGAGAACGATGGGGACATACTCTTATCGGTCAAGTATGGAGCAATTTGAGCGTAAAAATAAATAATAAGAGTAACAAATTTCAATCCATCGAATAAAATAGAAATCCATGGACATAATGATATAAATAAATAAACAAGCACACAAATGGCAGAGAATAGAAACTTCTTCCTTCCATTAGAATGCCAACTAAGAAAAGTAGAAGAAATGATGAAAATAGAAAACCACCATTTGGCAACCATCATAAAGGTGGTTGATTCAGGAGGGTTTCATCAAAGTATGCTAAGGCTGGTGAGTGGAGGTCTGACAAGGAACAGGATATTGGCAGAGTCTCCCCACAAAATACTATTTGTCTCAGTCTGTTGAGGCTGATACAAGAAATACCACAAACTGTGACTTTTAATCAACAGGTGATTATAATCAACTGTGACTTATAATCAACAGCATTAATTTCTCTTACTTCTGGAGACTGAGAAGTCCAAGATCAAGGCGCCAGCAGATTTGGTGACTGGTGAGGGCCCACTTCCTGGATCATGGACAGTGGCTTCTCATATGGTGGAAAAGGCGACAGGTCTCTCTTGGACTTCTTTTATAAGGGCACTAATCCCAACAATGAGGGTTTTGCCCTCATGACTTAAAGACCCCACCACCTAATACTATCCCCTTGGGGGTCAGGACCTCAAAAAATATGAATTTTGGGGAAACTCCAGACCATAGCACTATTGCATAGGGGAAAAATGATGATTTCATAGTGGAAAAAAAAAAAACCAACCCTAGAAGACACCAAATTGACTAGGTGACCAATAATACCACCAGGGGTGAGACAGTTTGACATCATGCACTTCATATGATACACAGAGAAGACACAGCATCATTTCTGAGGTATTTCTGCCAAGAATGCATGATCTGACAGACATCCAACAGAATCAAAGGACTCTACTCTTTAAAACTGTCAAAGCCATAAAAGGAAAAAAACTGAGAAACTCTTCTAGATTGAAGGAGACTAAAGAGACATGGCAACTAGATTTAATAAATGATCCTGGATTGGATCCCAAGTCAGAAATAAAAAAGATATTTTTGGAACATCTTGTAAAAATGTGTATTGGGTCTGTGGTTTGGATGGTAGTATCTGCTGATGTTGATTTCCTGATTTGGATGGCTAGGTAAGGGAGTAATCTTGCATGGCGGAGATAAATTCTGGAGTATTGAGAGGTGAGGAGGCATTATGTTCACGATTTGCTCTCAAATGGATCAGAAAAAGAATAACGATAATGGATATAGATATTTATATATACACAAGCACATAAACAAATATATAGTGAGGGAGAGGGAACAAATAGAACAAAATGTTAACTGGGGCATATAGGAGGTTGTACTTTCTTGCAATTTTTCTACAAGTTTGGAATTATATAAACATAAATTATTTTTAAAAGTTAATATAAAAATAAACATAGTCTTCATTTCTATTGAATGATAAATGTATACAATATCTGAATCTACAGATATGTATATATCTAAACACACAACTCTTACCTCACCATTTAACTACTTTAAAGTACTCTGTTGTAATCTTAAAAGATTTTGGCTTCATTTCACATGAAAACCTCAGCAATAAGTGTTCCCACTATTTTACAAAGGGGAAAGATGGCTTGCTTTAAATCAAATCAGAGGAAAACCTTTGGAGCTAAGGACTAGAGTGCAAAAGTGACAAGTTCTGGCCAGGTGCAGTGGCTCATACCTGTAATCCTAGCACATTGGAAGGCTGAGGCAGGCAGATCACTTGAGGTCAGGAGTTCGAGACCAGCCTGGCCAACATGGTGAAACCCTGTCTCTACCAAAAACATAAAAATTACCTGGGCGTGGTGGTGCTGACCTGTAGTACCAGGTACTTGGGAGGCCGAGGCAGGAGAATCACTGGAACCCAGGAGGCGGAGGCTGCAGTGAGCTGAGATTGCACCACTGCACTCCAGCTGGACAATGGAGCAAGGCTCCATCTCAAAAAAACAAAACAACAACAAAAAACAGTTGTTGGACTCTATGTAAACACCATGGAGCAAAATCTAATAAGTGAGTATTTCAATATTTCCTATACTGACCCATCAGTTTCGACCTCAAGTTCACCAATTCCACTTTCTCCTTTTATTAAAAATCTGCCTTCAGAGAAAGGTGTCTTATCTCCTTCCCAAGTTTTATCTATACTCACTTAAAAGTGATCAGATTTAAGAAAAAAAGTTATCTATTTTAACCAAACCTCCCTAAGAAATAATCTTTTTAAAAGTTGAAAAAAAATAAACAATAACACAAAATTCAGACTCTTGTTTTCATAAAAGGACATTCTAGTCTGCCAAAACAACTTACCCGTTTTCATCTATGGAAACAGAAGCACTGGAATAGATAAGTCTCTCAATCATTTTCTTGCTTCAGCACTTCTACAGGATATTACATATACTCATCAGTAAGGGGTGTGTGTGTGTGTGTGTGTGTGTACATGCATGCGTGCATGGGACACGCATCTCCTTACATATCAGAATCTTGGGAGGACATGAGGAGAGACAAGCCACTTGAGATTCACAGGCTTAGATGGTCTCTATGATTCTGTCAATACTCTTTACTCATTTTAGAAATTTCAATTCTGGTTTCCCTGTTTTTTTTTTTTTGTTTGTTTGTTTTTTTTTTTTATTATACTTTAGGTTTTAGGGTACATGTGCACAATGTGCAGGTTTGTTACATATGTATCCATGTGCCATGTTGATTTCCTGCACCCATTAGCTCGTCATTTAGCATTAGGTATATCTCCTAATGCTGTCCCCGCCCCCCCCACCCCCCACCCCACAACAGTACCCGGAATGTGATGTTCCCCTTCCTGTGTCCATGAGTTCTCATTGTTCAATTCCCACCTATGAGTGAGAACATGCGGTGTTTGGTTTTTTGTCCTTGCGATAGTTTACTGAGAATGATGTTTTCCAGTTTCATCCATGTCCCTACAAAGGACATGAACTCATCATTTTTTATGGCTGCATAGTATTCCATGGTGTATATGTGCCACATTTTCTTAATCCAGTCTATTGTTGTTGGACATTTGGGTTGGTTCCAAGTCTTTGCTATTGTGAATAGTGCCGCAATAAACATACGTGTGCATGTGTCTTTATAGCAGCATGATTTATACTCCTGTGGGTATATACCCAGTAATGGGATGGCTGGGTCAAATGGTATTTCTAGTTCTAGATCCCTGAGGAATCGCCACACTGACTTCCACAATGGTTGAACTAGTTTACAGTCCCACCAACAGTGTAAAAGTGTTCCTATTTCTCCACATCCTCTCCAGCACCTGTTGTTTCCTGATTTTTTAATGATGGCCATTCTAACTGGTGTGAGATGGTATCTCACTGTGGTTTTGATTTGCATTTCTCTGATGGCCAGTGATGATGAGCATTTCTTCATGTGTTTTCTGGCTGCATAAATGTCTTCTTTTGAGAAGTGTCTGTTCATGTCCTTTGCCCACTTTTTGATTGGGTTGTTTGTTTTTTTCTTGTAAATTTGTTTGAGTTCATTGTAGATTCTGGATATTAGCCCTTTGTCAGATGAGTAGGTTGCAAAAATTTTCTCCCATTCTGTAGGTTTCCTGTTCACTCTGATGGTAGTTTCTTTTGCTGTGCAGAAGCTCTTTAGTTTAATGAGATCCCATTTCTCAATTTTGGCTTTTGTTGCCGTTGCTTTTGGTGTTTTAGACATGAAGCCCTTGCCCACGCCTATGGCCTGAATGGTATTGCCTAGGTTTTCTTGTAGGATTTTAATGGTTTTAGGTCTAACATTTAAGTCTTTAATCCATCTTGAATTAATTTTTGTATAAGGTGTAAGGAAGGGATCCAGTTTCAGCTTTCTACATATGGCTAGCCAGTTTTCCCAGCACCATTTATTAAATAGGGAATCCTTTCCCCATTTCTTGTTTTTGTCAGGTTTGTCAAAGATCAGATAGTTGTAGATATGCGGCATCATTTCTGAGGGCTCTGTTCTGTTCCATTGATCTATATCTCTGTTGTGGTACCAGTACCATGCTGTTTTGGTTACTGTAGCCTTGTAGTATAGTTTGAAGTCAGGTAGCGTGATGCCTCCAGCTTTGTTCTTTTGGCTTAGGATTGACTTGGCGATGCGGGCTCTTTTTTGGTTCCATATGAACTTTAAAGTAGTTTTTTCCAATTCTGTGAAGAAAGTCATTGGTAGCTTGATGGGGATGGCATTGAATCTATAAATTACTTTGGGCAGTATGGCCATTTTCACGATATTGATTCTTCCAACCCATGAGCATGGAATGTTCTTCCATTTGTTTGTATCCTCTTTGATTTCATTGAGCAGTGGTTTGTAGTTCTCCTTGAAGAGGTCCTTCACATCCCTTGTAAGTTGGATTCCTAGGTATTTTATTCTCTTTGAAGCAATTGTGAATGGGAGTTCACTCATGATTTGGCTCTCTGTTTGTCTGTGATTGGTGTACAAGAATGCTTGTGATTTTTGTACATTGATTTTGTATCCTGAGGCTTTGCTGAAGTTGCTAATCAGCTTAAGGAGATTTTGGGCTGAGACAATGGGGTTTTCTAGATATACAATCATGTCATCTGCAAACAGGGACAGTTTGACTTCCTCTTTTCCTATTTGAATACCCTTTATTTCCTTCTTCTGCCTGATTGCCCTGGCCAGAACTTCCAGCACTATGTTGAATAGGAGCGGTGAGAGAGGGCATCCCTGTCTTGTGCCAGTTTTCAGAGGGAATGCTTCCAGTTTTTGCCCATTCAGTATGATATTGGCTGTGGGTTTGTCGTATATAGCTCTTATTATTTTGAGATACGTCCCATCAATACCTAATTTATTGAGAGTTTTTAGCATGAAGGGTTGTTGAATTTTGTCAAAAGCCTTTTCTGCATCTATTGAGATAATCATGTGGTTTTTGTCTTTGGTTCTGTTTATATGCTGGATTACATTTATTGATTTGCGTATGTTGAACCAGCCTTGCATCCCAGGGATGAAGCCCACTTGATCATGGTGTATAAGCTTTTTGATGTGCTGCTGGATTCGGTTTGCCAGTATTTTATTGAGGATTTTTGCATCAATGTTCATCAAGGATATTGGTCTAAAATTCTCTTTTTTGGTTGTGTCTCTGCCTGGCTTTGGTATCAGGATGATGCTGGCTTCATAAAATGTGTTAGGGAGGATTCCCTCTTTTTCTATCAATTGGAATAGTTTCAGAAGGAATGGTACCAGTTCCTCCTTGTACCTCTGGTAGAATTCAGCTGTGAATCCATCAGGTCCTGGACTCTTTTTGGTTGGTAAGCTATTGATTATTGCCACAATTTCAGAACCTGTTATTGGTCTATTCAGAGATTCGACTTCTTCCTGATTTAGTCTTGGGAGGGTGTATTTGTCGAGGAATTTATCCATTTCTTCTAGATTTTCTAGTTTACTTGCATAGAGGTGTTTGTAGTATTCTCTGATGGTAGATTGTATTTCTGTGGGATCGGTGGTGATATCCCCTTTTTCATTTTTTATTGCATCTATTTGATTCTTCTCTCTTTTCTTCTTTATTAGTCTTGCTAGCGGTCTATCAATTTTGTTGATCTTCTCAAAAAACCAGCTCCTGGATTCATTAATTTTTTGAAGGGTTTTTTGTGTCTCTATTTCCTTCAGTTCTGCTCTGATTTTAGTTATTTCTAGCCTTCTGCTAGCTTTTGAATGTGTTTGCTCTTGCTTTTCTAGTTCTTTTAATTGTGATGTTAGGGTGTCAATTTTGGATCTTTCCTGTTTTCTCTTGTGGGCATTTAGTGCTATAAATTTCCCTCTACACACTGCTTTGAATGTGTCCCAGAGATTCTGGTATGTTGTGTCTTTGTTCTCGTTGGTTTCAAAGAACATCTTTATTTCTGCCTTCATTTCATGATGTACCCAATAGTCATTCAGGAGCAGGTTGTTCAGTTTCCATGTAGTTGAGCGGTTTTGAGTGAGTTTCTTAATCCTGAGTTCTAGTTTGATTGCACTGTGGTCTGAGAGACAGTTTGTTATAATTTCTGTTCTTTTACATTTGCTGAGGAGAGCTTTACTTCCAACTATGTGGTCAATTTTGGAATAGGTGTGGTGTGGTGCTGAAAAAAATGTATATTCTGTTGATTTGGGGTGGAGAGTTCTGTAGATGTCTATTAGGTCCACTTTGTTTAGAGCTGAGTTCAATTCCTGGATATCCTTGTTAACTTTCTGTCTAGATGATCTGTCTAATGTTGACAGTGGGGTGTTAAAATCTCCCATTATTATTGTGTGGGAGTTTAAGTCCCTTTGTAGGTCACTCAGGACTTGCTTTATGAATCTGGGTGCTCCTGTGTTGGGTGCATATATATTTAGGATAGTTAGCTCTTCTTGTTGAATTGATCCCTTTACCATTATGTAATGGCCTTCTTTGTCTCTTTTGATCTTTGTTGGTTTAAAGTCTGTTTTGTCAGAGACTAGGATTGCAACCCCTGCCTTTTTTTGTTTTCCATTTGCTTGATAGATCTTCCTCCATCCCTTTATTTTGAGTCTATGTGTGTCTCTGCACGTGAGATGGGTTTCCTGAATACAGCACACTGATGGGTCCTGACTCCTTATCCAGTTTGC
Organism: Hylobates moloch; assembly: GCF_009828535.3. NCBI lineage: Eukaryota > Metazoa > Chordata > Mammalia > Primates > Hylobatidae > Hylobates > Hylobates moloch. The sequence goes on from NW_026652286.1 coordinate 45,002,167, forward strand.
CAGTCTGTGTCTTTTAATTGGAGCATTTAGCCCATTTACATTTAACGTTAATATTGTTATGTGTGAATCTGATCCTGTCATTATGATGTTAGTTGGTTATTTTGCTCATTAGTTGATGCAGTTTCTTCCTAGCCTCGATGGTCTTTACAATTTGGCATGTTTTTGCAGTGGCTGGTACCGGTTGTTCCTTTCCATGTTTAGTGCTTCCTTCAGGAGCTCTTTTAGGGCAGGCCTGGTGGTGACAAAATCACTCAGCGTTTGCTTGTCTGTAAAGTATTTTATTTCTCCTTCACTTATGAAGCTTAGTTTGGCTGGATAGCAAATTCTGGGTTGAAAATTCTTTTCTTTAAGAATGTTGAATATCGGCCCCCACTCTCTTCTGGCTTGTAGAGTTTCTGCCGAGAGATCAGCTGTTAGCCTGATGGGCTTCCCTTTGTGGGTAACCCGACCTTTCTCTCTGGCTGCCCTTAACATTTTTTCCTTCATTTCAACTTTGGTGAATCTGACAATTATGTGTCTTGGAGTTGCTCTTCTCGAGGAGTATCTTTGTGGCGTTCTCTGTATTTCCTGAATCTGAATGTTGGCCTGCCTTGCTAGATTGGGGAAGTTCTCCTGGATAATATCTTGCAGAGTGTTTTCCAACTTGGTTCCATTCTCCCCGTCATTTTCAGGTACACCAATCAGACGTAGGTTTGGTCGTTTCACGTAGTCTCAAATTTCTTGGAGGCTTTGTTCATTTCTTTTTATTCTTTTTTCTCTAGACTTCCCTTCTCGCTTCATTTCATTCATTTCATCTTCCATCTGCGATACCCTTTCTTCCAGTTGATCGCATCTGCTACTGAGGCTTCTGCAATCTTCACGTAGTTCTCGAAACTTGGCTTTCAGCTCCTCCATCTCCTTTAAGCCCTTCTCTCCATTGGTTATTCTAGTTATCCATTCTTCTAATTTTTTTTCAAAGTTTTTAACTTCTTTGCTATTGTTTTGAATTTCCTCCCGTAGCTCAGAGTAGTTTGATCGTCTGAAGCCTTCTTCTCTCAACTCGTCAAAGTCATCCTCCATCCAGCTTTGTTCCATTGCTGGTGAGGAACTGCGTTCCTTTGGAGGAGGAGAGGTGCTCTGCTTTTTAGAGTTTCCAGTTTTTCTGCTCTGTTTTTTTCCCCATCTTTGCGGTTTTATCTACTTTTGGGCTTTGATGATGGTGATGTACAGATGGGTTTTTGGTGTGGATGTCCTTTCTGTTTGTTAGTCTTCCTTCTACCAGACAGGACCCTCAGCTGCAGGTCTGTTGGAGTTTACTAGAGGTCCACTCCAGACCCTGTTTGCCTGGGTGTCAGCAGCGGTGGCTGCAGAACAGCGGATTTTCGTGAGACCACCAATTCAGCTGTCTGATAGTTCCTCTGGAAGTTTTGTCTCTGTTATTCTTTCTTTCCACTTCAAATATCCAGCAGTCTTTTTTTTTTTTTTTTTTTTTGAGATGGAGTCTTGCTCTGTTGCTCAGGCTGGAGTGCAGTGGTGCAATCTCGGCTCACTGCAAGCTCCGCCCCACAGGTTCACGCCATTCTCCTGCCTCAGCCTCCCGAGTAGCTGGGACT
>NW_026652286.1:45003858-45059073 GCF_009828535.3 Hylobates moloch
GGGGTTTCACCGTGTTAGCCAGGATGGTCTCGATCTCCTGACCTCATGATCCGCCCGCCTTGGCCTCCCAAAGTGCTGGGATTACAGGCGTGAGCCACCACGCCCGGCCCCGCAGTCTTTTTAGTCAGAAAGGCTCAGTCTACTCTGAGACTGTCAATTTAGGGTGGCTTCTACAGTCAGTCAGGTGCCACATTAAATAACAAGTCTCCACACAATGTGGGCTTGGTTTCAATAAACTGCTAAGATAGACATTTCAATGCAACTGCTCCCAATAGCTTTCTATGTGTTTACTGAAAGAAGCAATAGAAGTATTTAATATTGTATGTCAGGCACTGGTCCAACTGAGATCAAGACAGATCATGTAAATTATATGCTGATTAGCAGAGGTAGAACTATACTTCAAATTTCTCTGATTTTAAGTTTCTGGGGTGTGTGTGTGTGATATCAATATACCTCACATATTTCAATGCACTGACCTCAGTCTAACTTTGAGGAAGATAGTTTTAAAAGCACAGATATATATAGGAAGAAACATACACACTTCAAACACTTATTAATATAGGGTATTAATCTGTTCTGCACTGCTGTAAAGGAATATGTAAGGCTGGGTAGTCTATAAAGAAAAAAGGTTTGGCTCACAGTTCTGCAGACTGTACAAAAAGCACAGTGCCAGGATCTATTTCTGGTGAGGCTTCTGGAAGCTTACAGTCATAGTGGAAGGCGAAGGCAGAGCAGGCATGTCACAAGGGAGCAAGGTGGGAGGGGAGGTGCCATGGCCAGTCTCCCGTGAACTCACTCATTACTGCGGGGCGGGCACTAAGCGATTCATGAGGGATCCACCCTCATGACCCAAACACCTCCCACTAGATCCCACCTCCAACACTGGGGATCACATTTCAACATGCAATTTTGAGGAAACAAATATCCAAACTATATCATATGGAATACATGCTCTAGTTTGCTGCTCCTTTGGATTTAAATGGATTCAAAGGCAGAGATCTGCTAGGTCACGGGGCTTCAAATGTGGAGTCCATGTGCTGTCATTCACTCTTCTTACACCTATGACAGTGACTGATAATGGATTATGGCACTTGAGCCTAGCAGTTTCATAATACTTCTTGGTCCAGTATCCCATGCAGCTGCTATTAATTTCTTACAACTGACACATAAACTGAAACCTATTTGCCATCCCCATTCCTTTAAAGTTACAAAGATTTCTAGTAAAATAGTATCCATTCTGTTAGCCACCAGAAAGTTCTCTCTGCTTTGATAATGTTGGGAGTTGATGTGGGGAAAGGGTATGGGGTAAGGGACACGGCATAATAAAGAACCCCAGGGTGTGAAATATACTCTGATAATAAGAATACAGGTAAAGAAAGGCTTTAATAAAAATAATTCCCAAGTTGTAGATAAGAAGGCTGAGCCAGAAATTTGGGAGTGAAGACAGAGAAAGTAAATTATGCTTAGGGAAAGAGGCACACATACCTCTCACTTACTATGTTTTCTTTTTTTTTTTTTTCTGTTTTTGCTATTGCTATGAAGGCTTTTTTTTTTATTATTATACTTTAGGTTTTAGGGTACATGTGCACAATGTGCAGGTTTGTTACATATGTATCCATGTGCCATGTTGTTTTTCTGCACCCATTAACTCGTCATTTAGCATTAGGTATATTTTCTTACTTTTGATCTAAAGCACTTTTTAGTGGTTGCAGAGTGGGGTAAATAGAAAATGGTGACCTAGGAATGAGGAGGTAGCACACATGTGAGGCTGCCTTAGCACTGCTCAAACCTAATGTTTTCCATTGCCAATATTGTAACTTTTGACCCTGTTTTTATTCTTTAATATTCAGTTTTAAAATGTGGTATCTGCCCTCCCAATTCTTAGCTGCTCTACAAGTATATCAAATCCAGGTGTTTCTAGGTCATTTTGAATTGTATTTCTCTGTATTTAGTACTTTTTGTTTGTTTTTTGAGACAGAGTCTCACTCTGTTGCCCAGGCTGGAGTGGGATCATAGCTCACTACAGCCTCAAACTCCTGGGCTCAAGCAATCCTCCCACCTCAGACTTCCAAGTAGCTAGGACTACAGATGTGTACCATCATGCCCAGCTTATTTTTAAGAAGTTTTTTGTTGTTGTTGTTGTTTTTAATAGATAGGGTCTCACTATGTTGCCCAGGCTGATATTGAACTCCTGGCCTCAAGTGATTCTCCCGTCTTGGCCTCCTAAAGTGCTATGATTATAGGCGTGAGCCACCACACTTGGCCTACTATTGTTTTAAATACGGAAGTATGTGTAGTTCAGAAATGGATACTTTTGAGAAATGAATCTAAAGTGACTTGAAGACAGCAATTCCCTACTCTGTTTGCCCAAATATTTCAAAGCAAGTTATTAAATATACTAGTCTAAAGCAAAATGCAACGGTCTCTAAAGATTGCTGTCATTTTTGTTTAGAGTTAATCACATGTCAAGAGAATCATCAATAGTCAAAAATATTTTATGGAATTACATAACTTAGTTTATAAATTGCAAAGGTGAGTCCAGTGGTATGTAGTTTATTTACTGTGACAACAAACATGTCACCCCTTTTCACTCTATTTCAACTCGATGTGTAAATGCCACATTTCCTAATGAGCAAGCTCTTGGAGAAAAGAAGTTATATTTGTTTCATCTCTGCACCCCGGAAAGTATCTAATACATTTAGATAACCCTTAATAAGTATTGTTATTGAAACCTAAGAATTCCATTGAAATATTCAATTCTAGATCTTAAATTTTAGTCTTAGAGTTTCTTCTAACTGAAGACAGTAATAAGTTTATTTAGTATATGGCAGAGGTTCTCAAGGTAAGATCAAGGGACCACTGGGGGGAATCTCTGAGACCCTTTTAGGGGACCTGTGGGGTCAAAGTTATTTTTATAATACTAAGACATTGTCTGCCCTTTTAACTCCCACTCTTTCACAAGTATGTGGTATAGTTTTCTAGAGGCTGAATAACGTGATGATGCAATCGCTCCGATAGCTAATGAAATCTGTACCTGGGCATTCTTGTGTCTGTAAATTTTCTCAGTTTAAATTTCAAATACATTAAATACCAATAAGTATAACCTACATCAACAAAAGCTCTTTGATTCCTCAATAATTTTAAGAGTGTAAAGAGGTCCTGAGACAAAAAGTTTGAGAACCTCTGGTATAAGCGATTGACATTCACTGTAAAAAGAACAGGAGTTTACAAAATATACTTTATATAAACTAAGTGATTTTTGAGATTTTTTCTTCAACCATTGTCAACTAAGGATATGAACTAAGTTCCCTCCTTTTTTTTTTTTTTAAACTAAGAATGTTCTTTATGTAAAACAAATGACAGAGAGGTAAGCTTAATGTGATTTCCTATCAAATTCTGGAAAAGATGGTTAAACAAATAATTTTGTAATTTAAAAAATACCAATAATCACCAGGAGCCAGCACAGGTTAAAAAAAAAATCACACCAAAATGATATCACAATGGTCCCTCCTATTTTTTTCAGCAATTAGAGTTAATAGATTACAGAACTGCCACAAAAGTTAAATATCTTGATTTCAGCAGGCATCAATGGAAGTGACTCTAGATGAGTGACAGTATCACATAGTGGTTAAGAGAAGGCACACTGGAGCCAGACTGGTTGAGTTCAAACTCCAGTTCTACCACTTAACTGCTTACCTGTGTGAGCTGGCAAGTTACCTCTTTGTGCCTTGGTTACCTCTTTGGTAAAATAGGGATAATAATAGCACCTACTACAGAGAGTTGGTAGGCTAATGAAAGTAAATTATTTAGATCAGTGCCTAGCATATACTCAGTACTTTACATATGTTTTTAAAAAAATACTGTCTTTGTTTCACTGATGTATTTCAAACATCCAGAACAGTGTTAGGCCCATAGTAGACCCTCAATAAAAATTTTAAAATTAAATAACATCTTATTAATAGCAATAATGATGATGACTACTTTTCCACTTACTATATACTTGGCAAAGTAGTGAGCATTTACTACACACTATCTCATTTAGATTTCCTAAAGCAATCTGGGATACTTACTAGCAGCCTCATATTACAGATGAGCTAAGTGAGGCTTACAGAAGAGAAATAATTTTCCCAAGGCTGCAAAACTGGTAAGTAGTGAAACCAGAAGTCAAACCAAATTTGCTTTGCTCAAAAAAACTTCTCTTCTTTAGCCATTATGCTGTATGTGATTATGAACAAGACTGAAAAAAATGTGGATTGGATCAGCAGCCCCCAACCTTTTTGGCACCAGGGACCGGTTTCGTGGAAGATAATTTTTCCACAGATGGGTAGGGTGGGGTGGTTTTGGGATGAAACTGTTCCACCTCAGATGATCAGGCATTAGATTCTCATAGGGAGTGTGCAACTTAGATTGTTCACATGCGCAGTTCACAATAGGGTTCTTACCCCTGTGATAATCTAATTCTGCTGCCCATCTGACAGGAGGTGGAGCTCAGTCAGTAATGCTCACTGGCCCTCGGCTCACCTCCTGCTATGGGGCCTGGTTCCTAACAGGCCATGGACCGTTGAGGTCCATGGCCCCGGGGTTGGGGACCCCTGGATTAGATGACAACTCGGTGTCATGAATATATTTCACAGTTGAATAACAATGGCTAATGAATAGATGGGTAAACTTGGAAGTAGATCTTTACTTACCAAGTAACCACAGGGCTCTATCCATTTCAATGACTTAACTAATCCCTGAAGGAATAAATAGTAGGAAAGCCTATCAAATTTATGGATGATACAAACATGGATAATATAGTTAATACTATGGATGACACAATCAGCATTCAAATATTTCTCTAAAGATTGAAATGATATAACAGAAATCAAGAGAATTACTTTTAAAGAAACAAAAACAAATATATCCTGACTATAAAAAAATCAGTGGAATACGTACAGGAAAATGAACAACTGGTTGATGGTTCCAATCTTATGTTCTCATCACATTGAATCATGTACTATTCTTGTCTTTGCACTGGCTCTTCCCTCTGCTTAAGATGTCATTATAACTCTTCTTTGATGTCATTATACCTCTTCTTTGATGTCATTATACCATCTATCTTTTAAGACCCAACACAAATGTAACTAAGTCTAAGAAGTCCTCTTTACTCCCTGAGATGGGGTTGGTTATTCCTTCCCCTTTGTGCTCCTATCACATTGTGTACATGCCTCTAACAGTACACATCTGTCTTCTTCATTCCTCAAGGGCAAGGGCTGTGTTTTTGTTGCCTTTTCATCTGGAGTCTAGCAGAGTTCCTGACATAAAGTAACCATTCTCTTCATGTTAACTTCTATCATCATCATCAGCAGCAGAATCTTCTGCGTTAACTTCTGAATCTACCTCTTTCTCCTTTACAACCCACAGCCCCAGGTCTTTATGGTAATAGCCTTACTGGTATTCTTGCTATTAGTATCTGCCTTTCATATTGCTGCCAGAGTAATCCTCCCAAACATGTAAATTTGATCATTTCACTTCTTTTTTTTTTTTTTTGAGATGGAGTCTTGCTCTGTTGCCCAGGCTGGAGTGCAGTGGCAGGATCTCGGCTCACTGCACGCTCCACCTCCCGGGTTCACGCCATTCTCCTGCCTCAGCCGCCTGAGGAGCTGGGACTACAGGCACCCAGCACCACACCAGGCTAATTTTTTGTATTTTTAGTAGAGACAGGGTTTCACTATGTTAGCCAGGATGGTCTTGATTTCCTGACCTCATGATCCGCCCGCCTCGGCCTCCAAAAGTGCTGGGATTACAGGTGTGAGCCACCGCGCCCGGCCGATCATTTTACTTCTTAATTCAAAGGTCTTTGATAGATCTCCATTGCCTGTAGAACAATTCTTAGCAGTGGATACAACCCCATTCATATAACTTCCTAGAATCCAGCCTCATCTCTTGCCACACTCCAGCTGTACATTATACTGTAGAAATATTGAACTACTTCTATCTGTAGCCCAGAATTATTGTTGCCTCTATACTTGGAAAGTTCTCCATTTGCTTGTCTTCCAGGAAAACTAAATTTGATTCAATTCTGTGAATTTTTACTGAGCGCTCTTCTATGCACTAAAACACAGTAGGAAACAATACACAGTTCTTCCTTTCAATGCCTTACATTCTACCAGGTGAGACAAAATAAGTCTTAACTTAAAAGCTACTTCTATAAAGCCTTTTGTGACTTTCCTTCTATTTCCTATGTTCTAATTACATTTGTACATACTGCCATTATAGTATTTTTTTAAAACTCAATATTTTCATGTATTTATTTTTGAAACTTTTTGTTAAAGTATAACATGTAAATGTGACTCTTCATAAGTCTTCAATGTGATTATACTTGGGTAATTACCATCCAGATCAAGATTTAGAGCATTTCCAACACCTCAGAAGGCACTCTTTCCCATTCTATGTACACCCCCCACCCAAGATAATCATTGTTCTGACTTCTATTAGCACAGATTAGTTTTGCATGTTCTTAAGTATATAAATAGAATCACACAGTATGTCATCTCTTGTGATAAGATTCTGTTGCTCTACCTTATGACCAGGATTAATCCATGCTGTGTGTAATACAGTCATAAAACAGAATACAATACTGGAGGGGAAATGAATGAACTACAGTTCTATGTATTAATATAGATACAATCTCAAAAATATAAACATCAGCAGGAAACATGATTCTATTCACATAAAGTAACAATGAGGCAAGAGAAAAAGATAAACAACACTGTTTATGGATAAATTCCTGTGTAATAAAACAATAAAGAAAAGCATGGGAACACTTAATATAACTACCAGGGTGATGGATACATCTACAGGGCAAGAAGGAGGATGTTCACTTTATTATTCTTCTTTGAACTGAGCCTTTTTTTTTTTTTTTTTTTTTGAGTTGGTCTCACTCTGTCGCCCAGGAAGGAGTGCAGTGGTGCGATGTCGGCTCACTGCAACCTCTGCCTCCCAGGTTCATGCGATTCTCCTGTCTCAGCCTCCTGAGTAGCTGGGATTACAGATGCCTGCCACCGCACTCAGCTAATTTTTGCATTTTTAGTAGAGACAGGGTTTCACCATGTTGGCCAGGCTGGTTTTGAACTCCTGACCTCAAGTGATCCTCCTGCTTCGGCCTCCCAAAGTGCTGGGATTACAGGTGTGGGCCACCATGCCTGGCCTAAACTGAGCATATTACTTTGTTATACTAATACAGGAATTATGGCATTTATTCTTACAAAATACTTACTTGCCTGCATAGCTTCACTGCAAGCTCCCTGCAAAGAGAGACTGGTTTTTCATTTTTGTGTCCCTAGTACTTAATGATGCAGATTCCTGCATGAATACATTCAACAGATATATATGTCAGTTACTGTGCTAGATTCCAGGGATACAATTGTGAGCAGAAAACACAATTTTGCTTTCATGAAGTTTATAGTACACTAAAGGTAGGAAGAAAAGGCAAAGAGACAATACAATCAGGAATATAATTATAAATTACAAGGATTATTTTGAAGGAAAAAAACCTGATGCTAGAAGAATATATAATAGAGGAATACGATATAGTTTGAGGAAGGATTCCCTAAAGAAATAGATTTGGATTGGGATGTGAACCCTGATTAAGAGTTAAGAAAGTGGCCGGGCGCAGTGGCTCACGCCTGTAATCCCAGCACTTTGGGAGGCCAAGGTGAGCGGATCACAAGGTCAGGAGATTGAGACCATCCTGGCTAACACAGTAAACCCTGTCTCTACTAAAAAAATACAAAAAATTAGCCGGGTGTGGTGGCGGGCACCTGTGGTCCCAGCTACTCAGGAGGCCGAGGCAGGAGAATGGCATGAACCCGGGAGGCAAGAGCTTGCAGTGAGCCGAGATCGCGCCACTGCACTCCAGCCTGGGCGACAGAGCAAGACTCTGTCTCAAAAAAAAAAAAAATGGTTAAAGTAAATGAGGATAGTGAAGAGAGGGATTGTTTTAGGTAGTAAGAGCAATATGTAAAAAGACCCTTGTGTAGTGGGGGAAACAGACGAGAATAAAGAGATAGGCTGGTAACAGCCGAAAAGTCGAAACAACCCAAATGCCCATCAACTTTTGAATGGGTAAACAAAATGTGGTACATCCATATTAATATGACTATTATTCAGGTACAAAAAAAAAGTACTATTACTAATATATGCTACAACATGAATGAACCTTGAAAACATGCAAAGTGAAAGAGTCTAGACACAAATGGCCACATATTGTATGATTCCATTTATATGAAATGACCATTAAGAGGAAAATTCACAGAGACAGAAAGCAGATTAGTGGTTGCCAGGAACTAGGGAGTAGGGAGAACACAAAATGACAGCCAATGGGGTATAGAGCTTTTTTGGGGGGTAACAGAAATGTTCTGGAATGAGATAGTGGTGATGGTTGTACAACCTAGTAAATATAATAAAACCACTGAATTTTACATTTTTTAAAATGGTGAGTTTTATGGCATGTGAATTATATCTAATTTTTTTAAAAAGAAGTGGGCAGAGAGGCCAGGTGCGGTGGCTCATGCCTGTAATCTCAGCACTTTGGGAGGCCGAGGCGGGCGGATCATGAGGTCAGGAGATTGAGACCATCCTGGCTAACTCGGTGAATCCCTATCTCTACTAACAATACAAAAAATTAGCCGGGCGTGGTGGCGGGCACCTGTAGTCCCAGCTACTCAGGAGGCTGAGGCAGAAGAATGGCATGAACCTGGGAGGTGGAGCTTGCAGTGAGCCGAGATCGTACCACTGCACTCCAGCCTGGGCAACAGAGCAAGACTCCGTCTCAAAAAAAAAAAGAAGTGGGCAGAGAACAGAGCATATAAGGCCTTCGGAATTATCTTGAGGTTTTCCAATTTTATCCTAAGAATGATAAGAAGCCACTGAAGGTTTTATGTAGGGTACAACGTAGATGCTCCAAAATTACTTTCTGAACAAATGAAAATAATTACCAATAAACAACACTGGTACTCTGTCCTTAAGACTGATAGATCTTTGCCTTTTAATTTGAAACTATAATTTATCATTCTGTTTCCTAGAAAATACCTATAGGTTGACCTAAGTTTTGTTCAGAAACGGTTACTCCTCTCCAGAGGCTATTTTTCAGATGTGCTATCTTACCTGTAGTTATGTCTTGATGTCTCATTGAAAGATAATCCATGAAGACTAACCAGGGCTGGGATTCCAATACACAGGGTCAGAATAACTGTGGCACACATATCTTAATGGAGAGCCATGAAGAGGAACTCTTCTTGCCAAATAATACATATTTCCAATTATGCTGACAGATGATAAATTACAATATCCATAAATGGGGGGTTATTTTGATTTCCAAAATGATAGTGCTGATATGGAATTTCAGAAGCCCTGCAAACTTTCTCTGTTCTTGGCAGGGTTAAAGCCTATAAACTATATACCCCATGAGCATAAGGCCTGCTTACAGAAGTCAGGATGCTCTGACCAGTAATCCTCACTCCAGAGACCAGCAGTGCTTCTGGGTACCCAAGGTTCATCCTTTGACCAACACTTCTCCTTGGTGCTTTAATGGTTTTATTATAGTAATGTTAAAAGATATTTCTATAAATTGGTAAACAAAACAAAAAACCCAGTTATCCTTCCCTTCAAAACTGATAGGTAATAATATTAAGGCTTTGTCCAGTGATTCATCTTATATGAAAAACATGGTTTTAATGATACACACACATATATACATATGCTACTACCTTTCACATAGATTTTCTTTGAAATCAATTTAAAATAGTATACCTGGGATATCACTTAGGTGGCTGGTCTTCTCAGACTCCAGATGTCTCCTCCTCATTGTCAGCGCTAAGTTAATACTTGAACTGTCCAGTGTAGCATGTCAAAATCAGTGTTAACAGTCTACCTACTCCCTTTAAAAACCTTATGAGAGAAGGAGCTGCATTCCAGTGTTTATTATGTTCACCTACAGACTTTCTCCCTCTTGGATCATGTTAGAATGGTTTCATTTAATTTAATTTGGCTTTGAGTTATTTATATCAGGAATAAAAATCGGATTAGAACTGTGCAGAAAAGCTAGTTGGCATTTTGGTTTTGCCACCTCAGTTAATTTTTTAGAGTATGTGTCTGAGAAAGAAAGAGAAAAACACTGAGAGAGACAGAGACAAAAAGATCAATCTTTGTCTTAATTTTTTGAGGGTAGAGAGTATTTGTCCCATGTCCTTACTTCTTTCTGTGCCTTGTACAAAGTGGAACTTTAGGCGAAATTATCCTCCTTTCTTTAAGACACCACAGAATACAAGAAGCATCGAAGATACAAAAAACATTAAAAGATTAGAAAAAAAGCCCAAATGTTAGAATCAATGAAATACGGTATGTTTTGACTAGTTAATTTAATAAGAAAACAAATAAAATGGCTTAGCATGCAATTAAGTCAGAAATTATAAAGCCGTGTCTGAAAATGGAGTTCAGCAAACTCCACACTATGTTATTTGTGATAAAGATGCAAAATTCTTAGGCTTAAGTGATTTATTGGATGAAATTTAAACACACACATTGGTTATGCTAGGCAAAACATGACCAAATGCACACAAGTGAGACCTGACCCTCATTATTACAGCAATAGGGGACTGTGCTCAGAAAAAGACTTGTCTGTGGCCAGGGACTCTTTAATCTGTGACTAAGCACCTCAGTGATGGAATATAATCTCTATTGTATTTTGTGACATGATTACATCAGTCTGAGAACCACAATCAACAGTCATCAGAATACCAGTAAAATGAACCCAACTTGCCGTTTCAAAATGGTTTGAAAAAGAAAACTAGAGGGAGGTACTTGATAAATGACTGATAAACCAAGAAAACTCACTAAAACCACAAATGGCTAAGAACGTTGAACAGATAATACATATACCACTTCCTTTCTTAATCCCAAAATTAATGCTAACAGTGCTCACCACCTCAAGTTTTTAACCAACAATATTACAGAATCTAAGAAGACTACCAAAACCTAACAGTCTACAATCCAGTGAGTAAAAATACCTAACAACTCTAATGTATGAAAATTGTCTTTTATCTAAAAGCCCTACAATAAAATGTAATGGAAAAATATCATGTGTTATAGAAAACTGCATTTAAAACTAAGATAACAAATAATCATGTGTTCACATTTTAACCTGGTTGGTTTTAAAAAATCAAAACTACTTTAGTGGCATTTTAGAATTCTTTCCTCAAGGTCAAATTTTTTTCAACCTCACTTAAAAACTATTGCTAGCACTCTCATGGCTCTCTCTAAGATTAATGGAGCCACTGGTTTCTTCTGTGCATCACTTTCACTCCCCTTCTCATAAAAGTCCATCCCTGTGAAATGCCACTGTCTGCTGCCACAGACTGCCGACATCCCACTCACATACAAAGCCTGGTGAGATGCGAGTTCCTCTGTGAAGAAAAGACTTCCATGAAGAAAGCCCGCTGAACCTCTCCTTTCTCACTCATTTAACACCAATTTTGGGGCTAAGTATAAAAAATGGGACAAATTATACCCCTAACCCCCACTGCCCTCATATTTGCCTTTGGAACACAACCACAACATTGTGAGAAAGTCCAGGCAATACCAAGAAGCCAAGTGCAGAAGCTCCAGCTGACAGCCTCGGGAAGGTCTGAGTCAATAGGCAGCATCAATGAGAAAAGTGAGATAGCAAGCCCTCAGAATTCAACCTTCACATTTGAGTTTCTCCAGCTGATGTGAGTGGTACGGAGATAAGTTATCCCTACCGACCCCCTCTACCCAAAGTATAGACTTGAAGGCAAACTAAATGCTGTTATTTTAAGCCACTAAGCCTTACAGTCATTTGTCATGCAGAGTAACACTATAAGTAACTGGAACAGATAAAAACATAAAAATCAATCATATGTTTATATATTAATAAAAAGAACTGAAAGGTAAAATTAAAACCTAAAAGTTACAGTAACATTGAGAAATATGAAATGCTTAGGAATAAATTTAACAAAATACGTGAAGACTGCTGAAGTAGACAGAACTATAAAACGATCCCAATGACCCTTGCCCTTGTATAATCCCCTTTCCTTTGAGTGTCAGTAGAACATAATCACTCTTGTGATTATGCTACGTTACATGGCAAAAGGGAGATTATCTGTGATTACCTAATCACATGAATCTTTAAAAGCAGAGTTTTCTCTAGCTAGTAGCAAAAAAAGTCAGAAATTCAAAACATGAACAGGACTGGACACACTACTGCTGGCTTGGTAATGGAGAATTATGTACAAAGTATCTGAGAGCACCTCTAGGAGCTGAGAATGACCCCAGCCTACAGCCAGCAAGAAAAGAGAGTTAAGTCCTACAACCAGAAGGAACTGGGTTTTGCCAATGACCTGAATGACGCTGGAAGGAGATTCTTCCCCAGAATCTCCAGATAAGAATGCAGCCAAGGTGACATTTGGATTTTGGCCTTGTGAAGCCCTAGGCAGAGAACCTGGCTAAGCCTACTTGGACTTCTGACCTACAGAACTGTGAGATAATAAATGGAGGTAGTTTAAAACCTCTAAGTTTGTGGTGATTTGTTACATAGCAATGGAAATCAAATATAACTGCAAAGGAACAAGAGAGAAAGTTTGGGAGGATGGAAATATTCTAGATATTGATTGCAATTATGATAGTGACAACATGGTTATACACATTTGTCAAAACTCAACAAACCCTATTTTAAAATAGATGCATCTTATTGTATATTAATTGTACCTCAATAAAATTGATTTAAAAAGAGTTAATCTCTTTAAAATTTTCTCCTTATGCCTCGTCACCCTATACAATACTCTCGTTAATAGTTTTATGTACTCTCTGCTTCAGTACCCCCATCTACTGTTGATTCTCCAGCCCAAGACATTAAATTAAACTCTGAAATGAGAATATTCAATTACCTGTTAGACCTGTCCACTGAAGGATGTGAACTGATTACCATGTTTTGATTTATATTTTTATGAGATTACCTCAAAAAAGTCTAAAATTAAGATCATCTAGGTAAAGCTTAGACCTCTATAAGAAATTTGGTAGTTGGAAAATCCTGTCTTAGAACATTTGTTTCCAAACTATATTTCAAGGTGCCCTAGTATTCAGCCTGATGCCTTAGGAACCATGGGAAAGTAGAGGATGTCACAGGCAGGTATAGGGAGTGGGGAAAACACACAAAGAGGAAACAGGCTCACAAGCTTTAACCAAACAACTTCCCTTTTATCTGCTTTATATATAAAGATTCCATGTAGGAGTTTGTTTTAAAAAGTTGTTCAGCTGCTAAAAATATTTCAAAATAATTACTTTAGAAGTTCGGTAAAGACTTACAAGAAGCATCCTAATTTTATCTTTTTGAGTCACAGGGAACCAATCATAATATAACCAATGTAGCAGGGAAAGAATCTATTACCCCATATTCCATAAGCCCTTTGGGGGCGGCACCAGAGAATAACCTTGTTTCTGGCTCAATGACAGTATGGATCACATCCAATTCATCTCTGTATCACCAAGTGCCTATCACCTAGTACAAACTCAAATGCTTCCCGAGCTTAAAATGATATGCAAATGATGCTGAAAGGTACAATAAAAGGATTGTAAGCTGGCACTCTTTTGTACAGCTTCTAATGCATACCACTTCGAGGTATATTCCCTTAAGAATCTCTAGCACAAGTGAGCCAGGGAGAATGTACAAGACTGTTGATAACAGCACTGTTTGTAACAGTAAAACAATAAACAACTAAAATTTCCATTAAGAAAATAGGTAAGTTATGGCTGGGCGCGGTGGCTCATGCCTGTAATCCCAGCACTTTGGGAGGCCAAGGCAGGCGGATCACCTGAGGTCAGGAGTTCGAGACCAGCCTGACCAATATGGAGAAACCCCGCCTCTACTAAAAATACAAAATTAGCTGGGTGTGGTGGTATATGTCTGTAATCGCAGCTACTAAGGAGGCTGAGGCAAGAGAATCACTTGAACCCAGGAGGCAGGGGTTGCGGTGAGACGAGATCGTGCCATTGCACTCCAGCCTGGGCAACAAGGGCAAAGCTCCATCTCAAACAAACAAACAAACAAAACAAAAAAGAAAAGAAAAGAAAATGGGTAAGTTATTTATGACATATATATATATACACACACACACACACAATGAAATACTATATAGCAAAGACAACAAAGAAAGTTAAAAATTCATACAAATGAATCTCAACAAATGTTGAGTGGGAAAAATGCAAGTTGCATAATATCATAGGGCATGATACCGTCTAAGACAACACTATCTATTGTCAGAGTGGTAGTTACAATGTGTTGAACATAAGGGAGATGTTTTGGGAGGGGTCACCTGGGAGGTTTCCACCATACTGAGAGTGTTTCATTTTTGAAGCTTGGTGGTTGGGTAAATGGGTACTCATTTTATTATCTTCAGCATATTTATATAGTTAGAACATTCATAACACGGTTTTTAAAGTTCTATACCAAGGGTGGGCAAACTAAGGCCTGTTGGCCAAATCCAGCCCATCATCCAGTTTTGTAAGTAAAGTTTTACTGGAACATAGTCGCATTCATGGCTGTACTGCAACAGCTGAACTGAGTAACCACAACACAGAAGCCTAAAATATTTATTATCTGTCCCTTTATAGGAAATGTTTGCCAATCTCTGTTCTTTAACAAGATATAAGTAAAGACCTAGAGTGCAAATTAAGGAGGAATTAATTGTGAAATAATCAAATGTAACCATGGACATGGTTATTGGGAAAAATGACCAGCAGAGTCGATAACAGACAGATAAGGGTGGGGGGCAGGATGGAAGAAAACAAATGTTTTGGTCCATTTTTTGTTGCTATAACAGAATACCACAGACTGGGTAATTATAAAGAACAGACGTTGTTGGTTGATGGTTCGCAGGACTGGGAAGTCCAGGTATAGGGGCCTGTATCTGGCAAGGGCCTTCATGCTGTATCATCCCATGGTAGAAAGCAGAAGAGCAAGAGAACACAGAGGGAAAGTGGAAAGGGGCCAAACTTCTCCTTTTATCAGGAACCCACTCCTGTAATAAATAACTCACTCTCACAACAATGGCAATAATCCATTCATAAGGGCTCTGCCCTCATGACCTAATGATCTCTTAAAAGTCCCACTTCTCAGTATTGTTGCATTGGGAATTAGGTTTCCAACACATGAACTTTAGAGGACACATTCAAACCATAACAAGTAAAAACAAAATAAGCTTTAGAGCACTGCTGTTCAATAGAATTTTCTAAGATGGCAAAAATGTTCTATATCTGCACTGTCCAACATGGTAGACACTAGCCACATGTGGCCTTTAAGCATGTGAAATATGGCTACTAGGACTGAGACAGAATTTTAAAATGCATTTATTTTTAATTACTTTAAGTATTCACATGTACCAATGGTAAAGGCACAAATATAAATAATTAAATGGCAGGCTGCAGACAGATTTGAGAATCATATGGTATTTATGGGAACTGAGTCAAATGATTACTCTCCCCAAGAAAGAGGGCATTTAAAAAAAAGGACATAAAGCAAGAGAAGCAGAGATTTAACAGAATTAAAGCAGAATTAAGCAGAATTTAATAGAATTGAAGACTTTCATGCTAATTTATTAAGTGAACAGACATCACGTGAATCAGAGGTACAAGAGCTAGAGATGACAGAGAAACCAGAAGACCCACAACTCAAAATAAAAAAGATGAGTCATACACGCCTACATATGAATGAGGAAGATTTTTGGAGTTAATGTTTAGCCAGAAAAGCCAAAAAAGAACTTGGCTTTCTGTTCCTGGCTTATTTCACTTAACATAATGTCCTCTAGGGTCATCCATGCTATTGCAAATGACAGGATTTCAATCTTTTTATGGCTGAATAATATTTCATTGTGTATATATACTACATTTTCTTTATCCATTTATCCACTGATGGACATTTAGGTTGATTCAACATCTTAGCTATTGTGAATAGTGCTGTAAGACATCTCTTCAACATACTCATTTCCATTCATTTGGATATATATCCAGCAGTAGAGAGTAGAATGGTGGTTACCAGAGGTTGGGAAAGATAGGAAGGTGGGGCCAATGAGAGGTTGGTTAATGGGTACAAAATTACAGTCAGATAGAAAGAATACATTCTACTGTTTAATAGCACAGCAGGGTGACTATAGTTAACAATAATTTATGGTATATTCTAAAATAGGTAGGAGAGAAGATTTGGAAATGTTCTCAACACTGCATGATATATAATAAATATTTGAGGTGATGGATATCTCAATTACTCCCATTTGATCCTTACACATTGTACGCATGCATCAAAATATCACACATACACTATAAATATATAGTAATTATGTATCAATTTTAGAAAGGATTTGTATATTAATGTTTTTCTCTTCATTTGATCAAAAAAAGTCTACAAAAGATAAGTCAAATTATATTTTCTAGATTTCTGCCATACAGAAAGATGTTTATCTTTTATTACTTCACCAAATTATCAACTAGTCCATGTATGTTTGGCTTCCACTGAAGAAATATTTGTCTAGAAATAAAGTCCTATAAAAAATGACTAAGCTTTTAAAAAATCTTTCATTAAATTGACGTTTGTTCTCTTTTCTACTATGACACACTGCATCTCATTCTTCCTCATCCAAACCACAAAGAAAATATTTCACAAGCTTCTAAAAAATGTTAGTTCATATATTGCACAAGAACATGCTAAGAAAAAGGAACATGTGAGGAACAAATTATCTCACCACAAACCAGCTGAGTTGATTTCTATAGATTTGATGAAATCAGTTATCTGATTTCCAGGGTCTAGCAATAGTTTTTTGCTTGTTTGTTTTAGTTTAGAGTTTAAAGAAATCTGCCTAATAATATACAGACACAGAAAGATATATTCAGTATCTGATCTAATCACTACTGGCATAAGAAATAAATAGTATTTCTTAGGGAATCTGTCCAAATACTTGTATTTAGATAGCAACATGAACTTATCTTTTTTATTTCCTTTTTTTAAGAGATGAGGTCTCACTTTGTCACCCAGGCTGGAGTGCTGTGGCATGATCACAGCTCACTATAGCCTTCAACTCCTGGGCTCAAGTTGTCTTCCCACTTCAGCCTCCTGAGTAGCTGGGACTACAAGCACGTGCTAATTTTTAAATTTTTTTGTAGAGACAGAGTCTCACTATACTGCCCAGGCTGGTCTCAAACTCTTGGACTCAAGTGATCCTCCCACCTCAGCCTTCCAAAGTGCTGGGATGACAGGTGTAAGCCACTGTGCCTGGCCTGATCTTATTCTTCAGAATAATTAGGCTAGGGGAAAATTTAATTAGGCTAGGGGAAAAGAAAACTGGAGGAATCACATTACCTGACTTCAAATTATACTACAGAGCTATAGTAAGCAAAACAGTACGGTACTGGCATAAAAACAGACTCACAGACCAATGGAACAGAAGACAGAACCCAGAATCAAATCCACATATCTACAGTGAACTCATTTTCAACAATGGTGCCAAGAACATACATTGGGGGAAAAGTGCTGGGAAAACTGGATATCCATATGCAGAAGAATGAAACTAAACCCCTGTCTCTCACCATATACAAAAATCAAATCAGAATGAATTAAAGACTCAAATCTAAGACCTCAAACTGTGAAACTATTTTTTTTTTTTTTTTTTTTGAGACAGAGTCTTGCTCTGTTGCCCAGGCTGGAGTGCAGTGGCATGATCTCAGCACACTGCAACTTCCACTTCCTGGTTCAAGCGATTCTCCTGCCTCAGCCTCCTGAGTAGCTGGGACTACAGGTGCCCACCACCACACCTGGCTAATTTTTGTATTTTTAGTAGAGACAGGGTTTCAACATACTGGTCAGGTGGTCTTGAACTCCTGACCTTGTGATCTGCCTGCCTCAGCCTCCCAAAGTGCTGGGATTACAGGCGTGAGCCATCACACCCAGCCCGAAACTATTAAAATAAAGCATTGGGGGAAATGCTCTAAGACACTAGACTGGGCAAAGATTTCTTGAGTAATACCCTGTAAGCACAGGCAATCAAAGCAAAAATGGACAAATGGGATCATATCAAGTTAAAAAAACTTCTGCACAGCAAAGTAAACAATCAACAAAGTGAAGAGACAGCCCATGGAATGGTAAAAAATATTTGTAAACTATCCAGCTGACAAGGGATTAATAACCAGAATACACAAGGAGCTCAAACAACTCTATAGGAAAAAAAAACCTAATAATCTGATTTTTAAAATGAGCAAAACCATCAACACTGGCCATCAGAGAAATGCAAATCAAAACTACAATGAGATACCATCTCACACCAGTTAGAATGGCAATCACTAAAAGGTCAGGAAACAACAGGTGCTGGAGAGGAGGTGGAAAAATAGGAACACTTTTACACTGTTGGTGGGACTGTAAACTAGTTCAACCATTGTGGAAGTCAGTGTGGCGATTCCTCAAGGATCTAGAACTAGAAATACCATTTGACCCAGCCATCCCATTTCTGGGTATATACCCAAAGGATTATAAATCATGCTGCTCTAAAGACACATGCACACATATGTTTATTGCGGCACTATTCACAATAGCAAAGACTTGGAACCAACCCAAATGCCCATCAATGATAGACTGGATTAAGAAAATGTGGCATATATACACCATGGAATACTATGCAGCCATAAAAAGGATGAGTTCATGTCCTTTGTAGGGACATGGATGAAGCTGGAAACCACCATTCTGAGCAAACTATCGCAAGGACAGAAAACCAAGCACCACATGTTCTCACTCATAGGTGGGAATTGAACAATAAGAACACTTAGACACAGGGTGGGAAACATCACACACTGGGGCCTGTCATGGGGTGGGGGGAGGGGGAAGGGATAGCATTAGGAGATATACCTAATGTAAATGAGGAGTTAATGGGTGCAGCACACCACATGGCATATGTATACATATGTAACAAACCTGCACGGTGTGCACATGTACTCCAGAACTTAAAGTATAATAAAAAATAAATAAATAAATAAATAAAAATAAAAATGAGCAAAAGATCTGAATAGACATTTCTCAAAAAAAGTCATATAAATGGCAAGCAGGCATATAAAAAGGTGCTCAACATCATTGATCATCAGAGAAATGCAAATCAAAACGACAATTAGAGAGCATGTCATCCCAGGTCAAATGACTTTTATCCAAAAGACAGGTGATATGTTTGGCTTTGTGTCCCCACCCAAATCTCATCTCAAATTGTAATCCCCATATATCGGGGGAGGGTCCTGGTGGGAGGTAACTGGATTATAGGAGAGATTTCCCCGATGCTGTTCTCATGATTGTGACTGAGTTCTCTTGATATCTGATGGTTTAAAAGTGGCACTTCCCCCTTTGCTTTCTCTCTCCTAGTACTTGATTCTCCTTTGCCTTCTACCATGATTGTAAGTTTCCTGAGGCCTCCCCAGCCATGTGGAACTGAGTCAATTAAACCTTTCTTCTTCATAAATTGCCCAGTCTCAGGTAGTTCTTTTCTTTTCTTTTTTTTTTTTTTTTGAGATGAAGTCTCACTCTGTTGCCCAGGCTGGAGTGCAGTGGTGCGATCTCGGCTCACTGCAACCTCCACCTCTCAGGTTCAAGCGATTCTCGTGCCTCAGCCCCCCTGAGTAGCTGGGACTACAAGTGCATGCCTCCACACCCAGCTAATTTTTTGTATTTTTAGTAGAGACAGAGTTTCACCATGTTGGCAGGCTGGTCTCAAACTCCTGACCTCAGGTGATCCGCCCACCTTGGCCTCCCAAGGTGCTGGGATTACAGGTGTAAGTCACCACGCCCGGCCACAGGTAGTTCTTTAAAGCAGTGTGAAAATGAACTAATACAACAGGCAATAAAAAATGCTCGTAAGGATGTGGAGAAAACAGAACCCTCATACATTAAAACTACTACGAAAAAATTAAAAGTCCAATAAAAGAAATAAACTGTAAAGTTGAAGAAGTCTCCCAAAAAAGTAGAACATAATGACAAAGATGGAAAACAAGAAAGAAATGAAATTTAAAGAAGCAGGCTAGGAGATATCATATCTTAATGGGAAGTTCCAGAAAGAGAAAACAAAAGGGAAGAATTAATCCAAGAAATCAAAGGGTACACTGAGAATATTCCATAAACTTCTAAAAAAAGAAAAAACAAACAATTAGATCAGATACAAATAATCAAGAACTAGGATGGCTTTGGATTCTCAATACTTACACAGTAAACAAGAAAACAATGAGGTATGGACTCCAATATCTGAATGAAAGAGTTTTCAACCTTTAATTCTATATCCAAGTACAGGCACAGAATATGCCATTTTCATAAACAGCATCTCAGAAAACTTATTTCCCATGCCCGCTTTTGCAAGAAGGTACTGGAGGATGTGCTCTACCAAAGGACAGTGTAAATCAAGAAAAAAATAAGACATATCATAAAGAAAACTGGAGATCTAACACAACAGAGACAGATAGGAAGATCTCAGGATAAATACTTGCATCTGACACAGAGGGCAGCTAGTCCAGATTAGAAGAATGTAACTCAAAAGACAGTCATAATGAGGGTTGTTATCACCAAGATAACTGCTAATGTAAGAACAGAATGTCCAGGAAATACGAAGAGAACACAAAATAATTGTTTTGTTCCCTAAGAAGGCAGGAGGGGATGAGATATAATCCAAAGCTGAGGTGAAAAGATCACCTTTAGATAGGAACAACTGCTACTGAGACTCCAGAGTTCTGAACACAGATGAAGTGGACAATATCGAAGCTGTCTGTCTTCGAACGGTTTCTATTGTCTCTGTAAATTAGGAAGAAAACCCACTTGCTAAGCATAAAAGAGAAGGGGTAAGTTTGGGGTTTGAAGAGGGGGGAAAAGTTGAAATAACTGTTAAAAATAGTAGGAAAAGTTAACTAGGGAAAGATAGTAGGCTATC
The DNA here is from genome assembly GCF_009828535.3 of Hylobates moloch. NCBI lineage: Eukaryota > Metazoa > Chordata > Mammalia > Primates > Hylobatidae > Hylobates > Hylobates moloch. Next base: position 45,024,852 of record NW_026652286.1, read on the forward strand.
TAAGCAGTGTTGAAACTGCTGCACTGGTTCCTCTATTAATTTATGATCATGAATCTGCTCCGTCGAAACTTTTCTTTAGCAGTACTTGGCTGCTTAGATACAGATTATCTAGTTATGGGGGCTCATCAGAGTTACAATTTCATTTCATTTGAAGAAGGGCAAAGATAAGAATATAAGTTAGAGTATTATTTAAATAATGAGCTATGAACTTTAGCATGGATAAGAAAGAAAATGAGAAAGGATAACATGTATTAAATGGTTAGGATAATGCCAAGGCAATATTAAGCAATAAAAAAGACAAGCTATTATTATTACTAACCACAGTCCTCCAGCAGTAAGTGATTTCCATCACTCTAATTTGCAATCATATATATATATATATCTCACTCTCTTCTACCACATTGAGCTCTTTGAGGATGAGTAGTATGTCTTACTCATCTTTGTCTCTTCCCAAAGCCTAACTCAGTAGTTAGCATGCTGTAAGAGGCTCTTAAATGTGTATGATTAAACCAACAAATCAAATACCCTGCTTTTAAGCTACCCATATAGGGCATTATCACCTTAACATTAATTCAGAAAAATAGATATCTCCTTAACATTAATTCAGAAAAACAGATATTTTCAAGAAAGGCATCTAAGGGCCACTGACGATTCAATGGTGGAAATTTACTAAGTAGCTAACAGCATGATTGATAGGAATTTTCTTGTACTGCAGACTATAGAATTAGCATGAGGAAGAAAATGAGTTAACGCACAGTACATGAAAACTGAAAGTATGTTTTCTCATTTTTAAGGGGCAGGAGGGACAATCCCTGCCTCTATTTTTAATCAGTTTAGTACTCCACAATGTTTCATGAAATGTACACTCCAAAGCATAACCTAGCCAATGCTGATCAAATATATGCATAAAGACTTCAAAGTAAGTTCAAGAACATATACTAATCTGTGAGCTGGCCAGGCCCTTTAACTTCCTCTTTGCTTTAGGCAGAGAGCAGATCCCCCAAATAAGAATGTACTTTCCCTGGTTTATTGAAGGCCATCTTTTTTAGCTGTAGATCCAATTGAAAAAAAATAGGATTTTATTTATGCTGTTGCTTAAGTTAATATAATGTTCATTTAAAAATATTCATAGGGAAAAATATACAGCTTTGATATAATAGTAGACATATATAGGATATAGTGAATTACAACCTTAAGTGTAAGCTGTGCTAAAAATCATCTTTAGTAAATGTGTTCTTTGAAACTGTTGGTCCTCGTAAGTCTGAAGCACTATGTAATACCTAATACGCTACTAAAACCAGCCAGGCCCAGTAGCTTACCCCTATAATCCCAGCATTTTGGGAGGCTGAGGTGGGAGGATCTCTTAAGCCCAGGAGTTGAAGACTAGCCTGGGCAATAAAGTGAGACCCCGCCTCTACAAAAATAAAAATTAAAAAATTGGCTGGGTATGGTGGCAGGCACCTGTGGTCCTAGCTACATGGGAGGCTGAGGCAAGAGGATCCCTTGAGACCAGGAGGTTCAGGTTGCAGTGAGCCATGTTCAAGCCACTGTACTCTAGCCTGTTATGACAGAGCGAGACCCTGTCTCAAAAAATATATATACTAAAACACCTAAACCTCTAGGTCTAATACCTTATGGAAAATATATGCAGAGTTTTCATCTGAGACGACAAAACAGTTCCTTGTCTCTATATTTTCTAACCTGTATTCTAATAAGCAGAAGTCACAACAGAAGCTAGGAAAAGGGGATTTCAGGCAGTGAACAAAAAGGAAAGAAAAAACGTTTTGCAATAGGATACTTCTTAGTCCAATTTGACTCCCTTCAACACTCTTGTTTTTGCCTGAAGGTCCCGAGAACTGTCCCATCTCTACTTTCAACGAAAGAACTTGCAGTTTCTGGCCAGAGTTGACCTCTTTCCCAGAGCTACTACAGAAAAAAGAGCACCTGCTCTGGCTGCATCCCCATTCACAATTGCTGATTTGTAAATTAAGCAATTCAACTACAGCAATGTGTGTGTTTGTTAGTCATTAAGAACAATACATTTGAGGGGGATGGGTTGAAAATAAAAGAAAAAACAAAATGATAAAATGTTTGGGTTTTGGGAAAACAGGAAAGAATGACAGATACAATCCAAAGCAGAGCTTGTCTGCCAGCAACAAGGGAGAAACCTGGCAACAGATTACAAAGGTTTCCTTTTCCTCTACCGTCTTCTCTTTACTTCAGTGAAAGTTAAAGACACATCATAGGTGGTATAAACAGGGACATGCTAGATCAAGTTTGGGTACACAAACTGTAATCTAATCTATCTGCATTTCAGAGTAATACCCAGAGGACAGACATCTTCATATAGCTACTGAACATATTCTTTTGTTTGTCCCGTACGCAGCTCAAAATCATCAAATAGTAATGTGCAATTTTACCTATAAATTCAGGATAAACGTAATGAAATTTTTTAAAAATCTAAGTTTTTTTAGAAATAAAAAATAGCCAAGCACAATGGCTCACACCCAGCCATTTTGGGAATCCCAGCATTTTGGGAAGCTTTGGAGGGAGGATCACTTGAAGCCAGGAGTTTGAGGCCAGCCTGGTCAACATAGCAAGACTCTTGTTTCTAAAAATAAAAAAAAGATGCATGGTAGCATGCACCTGGATCCCAGCTGCTCAGGAGGATGAGGCGGGAGGATTGCTTGAGCCTAGGAGTTCAAGGCTACAGTGAGCCGTGATCATCACTGCACTCTAGCCTGGACAACAGAGCGAGACCTTGTCTCTAAAAAATTAAAATTAAAAAAAGCTTCATAATTATCATTAGACATAGTTGTGGCCAAAATTCTAGTTAATAAAAAATTCAGGCTAAGAGATACACTATAAAAACATATTTTTAATAGAAATATCCTTTTGCATAAAACTTTTCTTATAAAAATTTTTCAAAAAATACAGATACAATCTAACAAAAATTATGCTAAAATATCAGTCTTTCTCCGATGATTCAGAAGATACTTGAAGATTCTGCCTAGCTTCAATAATTTATTGAAAACATGACATGAGTCTCATAAAATAGCTTAGAAGTAGTTCCCCAGTTTGAGTTATTATTTTATTTCTTATATCACTCTTGTATTTTCTACATCAATAACCACTAGATAACAAATGTTTGCTGCACCTAGGGAATAATATAATCCTTTACTGTGACTTGTCTGTAAACATTTTCTTAACTAAAAATTAATTCCAAATTATCTGAAACAGATGCTATCCAAACAATAACAAGTATATTCCAACGAGATGCAACATGGCCTGGCTATTCTTTTATAGATTCAATCCCATAAACCCAACACCCAACTTGAGTTGTTTTTGTTTTCAATGAAGTAAAATTACCATAGATATGAAAGCTGTATTACCTTCATAATGTTAACTAAATCTGTTTGATAGTAGCGATCCTGATGTGCATTTGCTGCCGCTAGGGTAAGAAGATAATCATTCCTTGCATGGGTAGCTTTGGAATTACACTCAGATCGCCGGGCTTTTAACTAAAACATAGCAAAGTAAAATAATCAGTGGAAACTGATATTGTACTACAAAACACATAGGAATCCTATTCTTAGTTTGCAATTAATGGCTCCCCAACAAGAATAAAGGTAACCATGTGGGGAAAACATTTATACATATATAAAAATTATTCATCACTACTGAGGAATGAAACAGTGACTAGAACTGTTACACAGGGCAGGAGCATTTTCAAATATTTGCTTAACATACTTCTAAAGCTTTGTAGATAACTTAAAAATATTTTGCCCATTTTATTCAAATGACTAAATAAAGGTTCTGAAATAAGTACCTTATCTTCAAAGGTATGGGTAAATCTAGTGGAGTTAGAAAACAGTTTTTTAAAAATCAGCACTCCTAATGTGCCAGATGAACTGCATGCTAGTTTGAAGCCTGGCAGCCACAGCCAGGTCTCTAAGCTTACTTAATCAGGCATTCCACAGTGTGAAGTTTCCGAAGGAAAAACTCAATCACATCTGGCCCAGAATATCACTCAGGGGTCTAAATCTAAATGAAATAGATTTTGTAGAGCTTTCCAAAGCCCCCGGATTAAGTCTCTTGGACTAAGAGCTAAAGACAACAGGCTACCTAAGCAGGTAAGCTCCAGAAACTTATCCCTAATGCAGTCTTGAGAAGCAAGTGTGTCCAGGGTGTTGACAGCTGGGTGCAAAACCCCCATGAACTGGGAGGGAAAGTTCCTCCCGGAGTCAGTGACTTTAAAATGTTTCTCTAAGGTAGAAATAATCCACCTCCACCCTCAAGGATCCAATTCTCTGTTTTACAAGCTAAGAGGTTTCTCAGTTGTGAAATACACTTATTGAAAACTTACCTTTACACTTGCCTTCTGTAAACTGATTCTTGATTGAAAAAGACTAAGTTTAGATCTATAATAAAAATAGAAAAGTATGTTTAATAAAATCATCTAATTATGTCACAATAAAGTTACTAAATATATTATTAAATTTTAAAAATAACCTTTTTTGAAGATACTGCTCTAAAAAAGAATGAAGAAATGGAAAACCAAGAGTAATGATTATTTTCCTTTATTTTACTACAGGAAGAACTTATTATTATGGTAAAACAGGAAATACTGGGATTAATATAAGAAAAATATCCAGAATGACCAAAAAAAAAAAAAAAACTTGACCAAAAAAAAAATCAAAATATATTGGTATCTCCTAATAAACAAGAACCATCAAACTATAGACTATTCTCAGTACCATACAACTTCATACGCTTTAGTTCCTGCAAAGGTTAGAGAGACCCAGGGACAACCAACCTATGGAGGCAAGCATCAGCAAACTTTCAGGGCTGTGTGTGAAAGACTCTAACAAGATCAGGAAGGCAATAATGCAATCAATAGGCTCTACGAAGTCCTTACTTCTGTTATTTCCCCCATTAAAAGTACTTCTTGTTTGGGTACCTGCCTGTGTGCCTCCTCTGCTCTAAGGGGGTATTCTGAACTTACTGAGAAAGTCCTGGGACTCTCTGCCCTGTATGATGTAATCTTCTCCCACTCTTGTGTTCTTATCTCCCTTGATCCTTTTTTCAGTTTGGGAGAGTAACCATAATCTAACAATAGGTAGTACAAACATGTTGATTTTACCCAAACAGCTACAGATAACCATATGGAGAAAGTCAACAGACAAATGCTAGGGAACAAGCAACACTCCTAGGACCAGTGATTTTTTTTTAAAGCTGCAATGTTTGTCTTGACTTCAGTGTCAGGGTGATTTCTATGGGAGAATTCAATACATGTGCTGGCTGCTGTGCCTCATGAAGTAAAGTTGCTGGCCAGTTTGGGACTGGATGATGGAGCAGTCAGTCTTTGAAAAGCCAGTGTGAAGAGGATAGGAAAAGGAGCCTCTTATTTTTCTAACAAGAGAAAACATTCAGGGATGAACACATATGCAGCCCAACTACTTCCCCATCGTTAAAAAAATTGGGTTTAAAAGATTCCTGTTATTTTTTACCTTGTCATAGTCATATTTCATAATGATTTTATTTATTTATTTATTTTGAGACGGAGTCTCGCTCTGTTGCCCAGGTTGGAGTGCAGTGGCATGATCTCTGCTCACTGCAACCTCCGCCTCCCAGGTTCATGCCATTCTCCTGCCTCAGCCTCCCGAGTAGCTGGGACTACAGGCGCCTGCCACCACGCCCAGCTAATTTTTTGTATTTTTAGTAGAGACGGGGTTTCACCGTGTTAGTCAGGATGGTCTCGATCTCCTGACCTTGTAATCCACCCGCCTCGGCCTCCCAAAGTGCTGGGATTACAGGCGTGAGCCACCGCGTCCAGCCCCAATTATTTTATTTTTATTAATCATATTCCTGTTCATTTTATCTAGAAAAGTAAAGGCTACAAACTCAAATCTCTGAGAAAGTCTTTTCAGAATAAGACTGTGTTTGGGGATATTCCCAGTTCTCCTTTTTTTACAGTCGTTACCCAAATAGGCTGAGTTGCATGTAGATCTTCCAATATAAGGTTTTAAGTTTCTGGCTTCTGCTTTATTTCCTAATCCTAATATACTTCTTGTGCAGTATTAAGGTAGGTATTAGCGATAGATAAAATAAAACAGTACCTGTTCTCAAACATTGCAATCTAGAAAAAATAAGGCAGGATTTTTACACCCAAACACCACACAAATAATGAACTATACCGTGTGCTACTCTTTACCACCTACCCTTCAAAATTAATGTTCCTTGGGGTTCCAAACTCAACTTCTCACCTATTCTATATACTATGTAACTACCATCTGATAGGCAACTGACCCTCAAAGCGAGATCCTGAGGCCCAAATTCTCATTTAAGTGCCAGATATTTGATTACCTTCCAAACATATTCACCCCAGTGTTTCCCAGGCTCTTCAGAATAAACATATCCAAAATGAAACTCATCATCTCCTTCAAATTGTATCCCTCTTCCTTCTATGGTCTCTCCTAATGTGTGCATCTCCACACCATCTATCAAATCATCTATCAAAACTATAGGTAGTACAGTTTAACTTCCCCTTCCTGATCTTCCTCCTCATCTCTACTTAGAAAATTTATACTCATTCCTCAAGATTCTATCCAAACATCACTTCTTCTATAAAGCTTTCCTTTATCATTAGGCAAAATTAACCTTTATATTTTCTAGGCTTTCCTAAGAGTGTTTTCACATTACTACTGCAAGTAAGTTATTAGTTAATATTAAGTGACTTTAGGCACTTAATTTCTTTGAGTTTCTAATTCTAGGCCTTAAACTCCTTGAGGGCACAAAGCTTACCTTACTCATCTCTGTACTCACCATATCCAGTATAAAGTATTCAACAAACAGTGAATAAATGAAGATAAAGTGCCATTCCTAACTCTATAGTTGAAAAGTTAATATTAATGTGTCTAGCTTGCTGTATCCCCTCTGAATTTTGGTCATGTTAGAAGGCAATTGCTTGTGATCAGCTCTGTGAATTAGACCCTATCAAATCCCCACTTCTCAGAAATGGCCCTCCACTGTGCTCATGTTCATCCTGTGGGCTGTGGCTAAATTAGCTGTTTATACATGCTTTACAAATCTGTCAATTCTCTGTTCTAGGATCTCTGAAAGTTTAAGAAAACAAGCTTCTAAAAATGACTATGACAGTATATTCCCAATGGACATCTAATCTAAAAACTTTAGGTCTTATTGAGAAGATGGGTTCACTGACTCTATAAAAGTACAGGAAATATTTGTATGTTCAAAGAATAAAACAATAAATACAATAAAACAAATTAGGGAAATATTAAATGTGCTTTCCTGTAACATCAAGTCCTTCATGAATACTCACTTACCAGCCCTTGATAAACCAGGGAGCCCCTGAATTTTCACAAGTTGCTTATAAGGTTGCTTACATTTCTTGTGAATAAAAACTGTGTTAGAAAGATAGCCCCCTCCTTGCTGGTCTGTTTGTAAAGGTGTTCAAAGCCCTTCTGATCTTATGACTAGGAGTTCAGACTCCTAGATTTTGCATCAGTCAGCGCATTGACCCTGAGTCTCAGCTCTCCTTCTCACAGATGTCTTCAGAGTCCAGTTCTATAACATGCTTTTTCTCATCAACTTTTTATCTTTCCTCAAATTGTCATTGCAAAAATCTCTATTATATTGCTTGCTTTATATCACCTTCTATTACCAGTTGCAGTTCCTTCTTTTCCTACTTATGCTTAAAAAAAAGGTCTTATAATTCACATATATTGAAAGGGAAATTCATACAATTGCTAAAGCATACATGAAAAATTATGTATATATACACTAGATTTTTGTGTAAAAGAAAAAAACAGTGCCTGGGGCAGGGTTTCCACATGGAGGTCAGTGCTTTCGTTCACCTGATGTGTTCACGGACCTTCAGAGGCATCTTGAGGATCACAGGAATTTCCAACTACAACTGATTGAGAATCCAGCATGAGAAAAATGAGGCTCTTAAACCCTGATATTCAGACACCATAGCAGTGACTTCAGGCTTTTGATAAGCTTTCAAGTCTGTAAATACAATGTTCATTTACCTTCTTTTTCAAAATTCAATTTAATGTGAAAAACTGACGAATCTAATATTCCCATTTTGCTATATTAATTCAGATAAAAATGACCCAATTAAAAAAATGTGACCTAAAGTATATAACATATGTAGGTCAAATGAAACCACCACTACCTGAGAATGGGTCCATGCTCACTTCCAATAGAGAACAAACTATTAGCAACAATAACATTTATTTGCATAATAATTTTCTCAGAAATGTTAAAACACATACTTTGCCTCGATGTCAGCTTTCTCTCGTACTGCATGAGCCATCTGTTCAGTCTCAAAGTATTTCTTTTTGCCTTTAGCTAAATCTTTCACTGTCTCTTGTAATTCAGTTTGGATCTTTGTCAATTGGTCCACACACTGTAAAATACAAAAGTACAGTCATTGTGATTTTAGTTTTCAGGCTTACAGAAAATGACTTCGTCCTAAGGACTATACACTATGCCTTCAGGATGGAAATCCAGGGGAAAAGTCAGTACTTTCAGTGTCCTTCAAATTGCAAGTTAAAATCCTGGTATTTCCATCTCAAGTACTACACATCAAACAGTGTCACAGTTTGCCTAACAACCATACATTGAGAAATAACCCGAGTGCTGCTGCTGACTGACATTAAGGTAAGACATGGAAGAGTAACTGTGAAAAATGTTCTTACTGTTGGAGATATCATGATAATAAAAGCAAAAGAATAAGGCAATTCTGTATTTTTCCATAATCTTAACAAAGTCTCTCTTTATGTTTGGGTAACCGATAGTGCAAAGGGTACTGAAGAATTCACCCCTTAGACAAGAGGGAGTGAAATCTGGGTAGTCTGACTTGGTAAGTCCAAGGTGAACAAGAGAAGCACGAAACCTGGGTACCACATAACAATTACTCAAAACCATCCCCTGCCCAACTCTGTGGATACACATATACATTCGAGGAGAAGGGATGGACATAACAACTAAAACAATGTTTAATCAATTAACTCTTATAACACACTGAGGCCAAAGCAACACTGCCTCAGGACCCTTCTGAGTATCCAAAGGAGATTGACCCCACTTTGAAACAAACCAATGAGAAGTTTCACCAGCCTGAGTCCAGCTTAGAGCAGTTACATCTAAAAACTTCCAAGCCTGAAATAGCACTGGTGGAGACTGGCAAAAGCTCAGCAAAGCAGGAAGAGACACTGGTGAGGGACTATTGTGCAAGGGTGAATAGTGTGGAGGAGGGCAAGGACATCAGAAGAATGAGGATAAAACAAGAATAAACTTAACCATATGACACACAAGGCTAGACTTTCCCAGAAGCTGTTAGGTGTTAAGAAAGGACTACAGGGGATGAGACATCTAGAAGATTCCGCATGGACAGATAAAAGCAAAATAACCACTCATATTTATTAAGCACTTAATAAGTGTTAGGCTGTGAAGGAAAAGGTTAAAAAAACACAAAATAAAACAAAACTTTTCCCCCTGCACGAAACTGGGTCTTTGCTTAACTTTCTAGATCTGTGTTTCAATAGAAACCTGATGAGAAGACACAATGTCAGCTGTGTTATTAGGCAACATTGCTTACAAACCCTGGTAGGCAAACTGCATCAATTTGGGATAAACTAAAAATTAACTATAAATATCTGATAGGAACCCTCCACCCCAAATCAACAGAATATACATTCTTCTCAGCACCACACTGCACTTATTCCAAAATTGACCACATAGTTGGAAGTAAAGCACTCCTCAGCAAATGTAAAAGAACAGAAATTATAACAAACTGTCTCTCAGACCACAGTAAAATCAAACTAGAACTCAAGATTAAGAAACTCACTCAAAACCGCTCAACTACATGGAAACTGAACAACCTGCTCCTGAATGACTACTGGGTACATGACGAAATGAAGGCAGAAACAAAGCTGTTTTCTTTGAAACCAATGAGAACAAGGACACAACATACCAGAATCTCTGGGACACATTCAAAGCAGTGTGTAGAGGGAAATTTATAGCACTAAATGCCCACAAGAGAAAGCAGGAAAGATCTAAAATTGACACCCTAACAACACAATTAAAAGAACTAGAGAAGCAAGAGCAAACACATTCAAAAGCTAGCAGAAGGCAAGAAATAACCAAGATCAGAGCAGAACTAAAGGAAATAGAGACACAAAAAACCCTTCAAAAAATCAATGAATCCAGGAGCTGGTTTTTTGAAAAGATCAACAAAATTGATAGACTGCTAGTAAGATTAATAAAGAAGAAAAGGGAGAAGAATCAAATAGACGCAATAAAAAATGATAAAGGGGATATCACCACCAATCCCACAGAAATACAAACTACCATCAGACAATACTATAAACACCTCTATGCAAATAAACTAGAAAATCTAGAAGAAATGGATAAATTCCTCGACACATACACCCTCCCAAGACTAAACCAGGAAGAAGTTGAATCTCTGAATAGACCAATAACAGGCTCTGAAATTGAGGCAATAATTAATAGCCTACTAACCAAAAAAAGTCCAGGACCAGATGGATTCACAGCCGAATTCTACCAGAGGTACAAGGAGGAGCTGGTATCACTCCTTCTGAAACTATTCCAATCAACAGAAAAAGAGGGAATCCTCCCTAACTCATTTTATGAGGCCAGCATCATCCTGATACCAAAGCCTGGCAGTGACGCAACAAAAAAAGAGAATTTTAGACCAATATCCCTGATGAACATCGATGCAAAAGTCCTCAATAAAATACTGGCAAACTGAATCCAGCAGCACACCAAAAGCTTATCCACCATGACCAAGTGGGCTTCATCCCTGGGATGCAAGGCTGGTTCAACATACGCAAATCAATAAACATAATCCAGCATATAAACAGAACCAACGACAAAAACCACATGATTATATCAATAGATGCAGAAAAGGCCTTTGACAAAATTCAACAACGCTTCATGCTAAAAACTCTCAATAAATTAGGTATTGATGGGACGTATCTCAAAATAATAAGAGCTATCTATGACAAACTCACAAGCAATATCATACTGAATGGGCAAAAACTGGAAGCATTCCCTTTGAAAACTGGCACAAGACAGGGATGCCCTCTCTCACCACTCCTATTCAACATAGTGTTGGAAGTTCTGGCCAGGGCAATCAGGCAGGAGAAGGAAATAAAGGGTATTCAATTAGCAAAAGAGGAAGTCAAATTGTCCCTGTTTGCAGATGACATGATTGTATATCTAGAAAACCCCATTGTCTCAGCCCAAAATCTCCTTAAGCTGATAGGCAACTTCAGCAAAGTCTCAGGATACAAAATCAATGTGCAAAAATCACAAGCATTCTTATACACGAATAACAGACAAACAGAGAGCCAAATCATGAGTGAACTCCCATTCACAATTGCTTCAAAGAGAATAAAATACCTAGGAATCCAACCTACAAGGGATGTGAAGGACCTCTTCAAGGAGAACTACAAACCACTGCTCAATGAAATAAAAGAGGATACAAACAAATGGAAGAACATTCCATGCTCATGGGTAGGAAGAATCAATATCGTGAAAATAGCCATACTGCCCAAGGTAATTTATAGATTCAATGCCATTGCCATCAAGCTACCAATGACTTTCTCACAGAATTGGAAAAAACCAAAGTTCATATGGAACCAAAAAAGAGCCCACATTGCCAAGTCAATCCTAAGCCAAAAGAACAAGGCTGCAGGCATCACACCACCTGACTTCAAACTATACTATGAGGCTACAGTAACCAAAACAGCATGGTACTGGTACCAAAACAGAGATATAGACCAATGGAACAGAACAGAGCCCTCAGAAATAATGCTGCATATCTACAACCATCTGATCTTTGACAAACCTAACAAAAACAAGAAATGGGGAAACGATCCCCTATTTAATAAATGGTGCTGGGAATACTGGCTAGCCATATGTAGAAAGCTAAAACTGGATCCCTTCCTTACACCTTATACAAAAATTAATTCAAGATGGATTAAAGACTTACATGTTAGACCTAAAACCATAAAAACCCTAGAAGAAAACCTAGGCAATACCATTCAGGACATAGGCGTGGGCAAGGACTTCATGTCTAAAACACCAAAAGCAATGGCAACAAAAGCCAAAATTGACAAATGGGATCTAATTAAACTAAAGAGCTTCTGCACAGCAAAAGAAACTACCATCAGAGTGAACAGGCAACCTACAGAATGGGAGAAAATTCTTGCAATCTGCTCATCTGACAAAGGGTTAATATCCAGAATCTACAATGAACTCAAACACATTTACAAGAAAAAAACAAACAACCCCATCAAAAAGTGGGCAAAGGATATGGACACACACTTCTCAAAAGAAGACATTTAGGCAGCCAAAAAACACATGAAAAAATACTCATCACTGGTCATCAGAGAAATGCAAATCAAAACCACAATGAGATACCATCTCACACCAGTTAGAATGGCGATCATTAAAGTCAGGAAACAACAGGTGCTGGAGAGGATGTAGAGAAATAGGAACACTTTTACACTGTTGGTGGGACTGTAAACTAGTTCAACCATTGTGGAAGTCAGTGTGGTGATTCCTCAGGGATCTAGAACTAGAAATACCATTTGACCCAGCCATTACATTACTGGGTATATACCCAAAGGATTATAAATCATGCTGCTATAAAGACACATGCACACGTATGTCTATTGTGGCACTATTCACAATAGCAAAGACTTGGAACCAACCCAAATGTCCAACAACGACAGACTGGATTAAGAAAATGTGGCACATGTACACCATGGAATACTACGCAGCCATAAAAAGGATGAGTTCATGTCCTTTGTAGGGACATGGATGAAGCTGGAAACCATCATTCTCAGCAAACTATCACAAGGACAAAAAACCAAACACCGCATGTTCTCACTCATAGGTGGGAATTGAACAATGAGAACACATGGACACAGGAAGGGGAACATCACACACCAGGGCCTATTGTGGGGTGGGGGAGGGGGGAGGGATAGCATTTGGAGATATACCTAATGTTAAATGACGAGTTACTGGGTGCAGCACACCAACATGGCACATGTATACATATGTAACTAACCTGCACGTTGTGCACATGTACCGTAAAACTCAAAGTATAATAAAAACAAACAAACAAATAAATAAATAAATATCTGATAGAAAAGCCATGGCTTTGGGCTTCTGTGAGTATGGTGTATCTGGACATGTCCCTTACAGAGACGCTGGAAGCTCTGTCTATAGAGTTGTTGTAAAAAATTTTAGTCTCCTTTAGGGGCTAAAGCTGGCTCTGCAAATGTGTCTCACTCCCTTGTCCTAGACCTGTCACTTGGAGACCAAACAGAATAACTGGTCAGCTATGTGGACCGAGACATACAATAGTGGGAGAATTATTTCCATTAACGCTAGATGCTTCCCTATTGGCAAATTGTGTTTCCTATACTCTGTCCTTCTCAGTAAACCTCTTGTCAGGTGTGTCCTATGAGAGCCACGGGAGTCTGAATGCTTATTACTTCTAAAAAGATCCCTTGTGGGCACTGCACAGGTGCTATGTTTCGCACTTTACAGGTATTATCACATTTAGTCCTTGAAACGACTCTATGAAAAAGGTAATAGTAGTAGTAGTAGTAGTGGCAGCAGTAGTAGTAGTAGTGATCCCATTAAGATGAGAAAATAGACTCAGATGTTAAATAATTTACTCCGAGTCACACGGCAAGGATGTGATGATACCATTTACTATGCAACCCATTAAAGTGTGTACCCTAGTTCTGTGATGACCATGTTTTAAAATATAGTGTAAACTCATGGTGAAACCCCGTCTCTAGTAAAAATACAAAAAAAATTAGCTGGGCATGGTGGTGGGTACCTATAGTCTCAGGTACTCGGGAGGCTGAGGCAGGAGAATGGCGTGAACCCGGGAGGCAGAGCTTGCAGTGAGCCGAGATCATGCCACTGCACTCCAGCCTGGGTGACAGAGCGAGACTCCGTCTCAAAAAAAAAAAAAAAAAAAAAAAAAAAAAAGATATAGTGCAAACTGTATCTTATAGATGTAGTTTATCTTAAAAGCTTTAAAAAAATTGACATATAATTCACATCCAAAAAAATTCACCTTTTTAAAGTATACAATTCAATGGTGACAAGGTTGTTCAACCATCACTCTGCTCGAATTCCAAAACATTTTCCTACCCCAAAAAGAAACTCTGTATCCATTAGCTGTCCCCATTTCTCCCCACCTCCAACAACAATTAATCTACTTTTTGTCTCTATGGAGTTCCTTTTTGGGATATTTAGTACAAATGGAATCAAATAATATGTGGCCTTATGTTTCTCACTTCTTTCACTTATCAAAACATTTTTAGGGTTCATTCAAGTTGTAGCAGGTATCAGTACTTCATTCCTTTTTATCGCCAAATAGTATTTTGTTACATATAAACTAAAAGTAAGCCTTTATCTTGCAGAAAGAATAGCTGTTTTCCCCTCTAAATTGTAATAGTACTTATCAAATACAAAGCTTTTGTTTAATAAGTGATAAGATGACAACCTGACACTCCCATAAAGAAGTGCTAAACATTCTAATAATGCTGTGTTTGCAGGTGTGAAGAGCTAAAAGCAGGCTCCATGGCTACAATTTTGATATTAAGAACCAAAAACTGGGCCAGGTGCGGTGGCTCACACCTGTAATCTTAGCACTTTGGGAGGCTGAGGCGGCCAGACATCTTGAGCCCTGGAGTTCGAGACCACCCTGGGCAACATGGTGAAACCTCATCTCTACAAAAAAAGTACAAAAATCAGCCCGGTGTGGTGGCAAGCACCTGTAGTCCCAACTACTTGGGAGGCTGGGGTGGAAAGATCACTTGAGCCCAAGAGGTTGAGGCCGCAGTGAGCCATGTTCATGCCACCACACTCTAGCATGGGTGACAGAGCAGAGAAAAATTCTGTCTCAAAAAAAAAAAAAAAAGGAAGAAGTTAAAAGTATAGTCTCTGAGTATGACAAAGACACAATAATAAACTTGCTAATAACTTGAATATAGGAATAAAAGTAAAAGTAACCTGGGCCAACACATCGAAGTCCTACAAATGATTAGGTTCTCTAACCCAGTAATAATGCCCTAGAAATTTATCCTAAGAAAAAAATTTAAAAAGTTAATTTTTACTGTAGACTTAAGGGTAATGTCCAAAACCAGATGTATAATTAAAGAAAGCAGAATGGAAAATTCACAAAATAATAAAAAAAAATAAACATAAAGGTTATGTAGAAACATGAACAATTAACTAGGAAATTGGGAGAATGAGGATAAAAGGAGTAAGAGAATTAAGTAGTCTACTATGGTGAAGGCATTTACATGTATTTTTCTATAAACCTGTTTCAATATTAAGCTTTGTTTTAAAAGCATTGTACAGGATTTGGAATTAGGAAGTACTAGTATATTCAAGTTCCCACTCTGTTATTTACTACCTAAGTCTCTTTAACATTTTTAGCTTTAGTTTTATCATTTGTAAAATAATAATAATTAAATACTATCAGGGTTGTGTAAAAGTCAAATGAGACTATAATGGATATGGCAGCAGTTGGCAAACTCTAAAGTGTTATACAAATATGAACCACAATATTTCAAGGAAGGTAAGTAAACTCTAGTATAAATGAGAAAGATACGGACAAAAGTATGGTTAAGTAAACATAAGAATGGCAAAAAGCCTTAAGTTATTGTGGCTCTCATTCTAATTTTTAAGCAAATGTCAGCATACAGAAAATAATTTCGAAAAATGTAATAATTCTCGTAATCCTCATTATAAACTGGGGCTCTTCATAATTGTAATATAATTGTGTTTATCTTCCAAGCATTATAAAAGAAAATAGTCAAATTAGAGAAAATCTTAAAAAGAACATGAACTTTAAAATGTTATAGAGGAAGAATTTTAAGTCAGATTGGTTCTGATCATGACAGAACAACTTGGATCAGACTACCTTTCTCTAGTCTGGAAAGTGCAAAAGTTGAACAAAATACATTTTTAAAAAACTGCCAGCATTAAAGAACACCACCACACACTGGACTTAAAGGACTAAGACACCCGGCAGAAGAGGAATACACCAAGGTAAGTCTTAAATTCAACTTGACGTTTTTCCTCAGAGCATTTGTTGAATCATGGTATAAAGAAATAGGACAGAAACAGAAAGTGGCATTTTTACTAGACTGGGGAGACAGAGGTTGGAGTTTAGGGATGCCAAAAGAACAGGAACTTGAGAGGTAAGGGTCTAGAAAGAGGGGTACTGCAGAAAAGCAAGTCCAAAAATCTGTATGCAATTTCTCCTTGGTTAATAGATGACTTCTAAAAAGCAGGTGTTGGGTAAAATGCCAAGAAATCCAGTAGAATATCATAGCCAAGAGGCTAAAGAGTGAGCAGAGATCAGAGCATCAGAGCAGCTATATGATGTTGAGAAGACAAAGGTTAGAGTTCAAGTCTTGTCAAATTAGAAGGGTCTTGGTAAGCACCCTATATTTTCAGTTAAAACTCTAGGAGTAAGTGAAACAGAATAGCCCTAAAAAGCCTAAAACCAGAGATCCTAACAGAATCAAGGTGATCTAATAGCATTCTATCTGCCTGCCTCTTTGGAAATAACATCTTCCCAGAGCCTCTACAATTTTTATCCACAATGTCCAATATTGTGAGTCATAATCAAACAGAAGACCCAAATAACCAAAAATCAAGAAAAACTGCAGGCAGTTAAAAGAGACCTACAGTAAATTCAGATAGTGAAATTATATAATAGAGATCAGTAGTAACATGTTTAAGAGGATAAAGGAAAAACATGGAGAATTGTACCAGAAACATGGAATGTAGTATTTAAAAGTCAAATAAAAATCCTGGAACTGAAAAGTACATTAAGATTCCAAAATATGAGGTTTTTTTTGTTTTGTTTTTGAGAAAGGGTCTCCCTCTGTCACCCAGGCTGGAGTGCAGTGGCATGATCTCGACTTACTGCAATCTCTACCTCCTGGGCTCAAGTGATCCTCCTGCCTCAACCTCCCAAGTAGCTGGGACTACAGGCATGAACCACCACACCTGGCTAATTTTTGCATTTTTTGTAGAGATGGGATTTCACCATGTTGGCCAGGCTGATCTTGAACTGAAATCATCCTTCCACCTCGGCCCCCAAAAGTGCTGAAATTACAGGCGTGAACCACCACTCCCGTCCCCAAAAGATGAGTTTTTAAAGCAGATTCAAAATAGACAGTATATTAATAAACTTGTTAAATATTCAGATTGAAGTACACAGAGAAAAAAGGGTGGAAAACAGAAAATGCTGAAAAAGTAGAAAAGACATATGAACAGAGTCAAAAAGTCTAACAGCCAAAAAGTCATAAATGGGAGTTAAATGGAATTATCTTGCTAGAAGATTTTTATATTGTTCATGAGGTAGTAAATTCAAGGTAGATTGTAATAATTCAAGGTAGATTGTAATAAGTTAATTTGGACCAGGCGAGGTGGCTCATGCCTGTAATCCCCGCACTTTGGGAGGCTGAGGCAGGCAGATCACTTGAGGTCAGGAGTTCAGGACCAGCCTGGCCAACATGGTGAAACCCTGTCTCTACTAAAAATACAATAAAATTAGCCAGGCGTGGTGGCACACGCCTGTAATCCCAGCCACTCAGGAGACTGGGGTGGGAGGATCACCTGAGCCCGAGAGGCAGAGGCTGCTGTGAGCAAGATCATGCCACTGCACTCCAGCCTGGGTGACAGGGCGAGACTCCGTCTCAAAAAAAAAAAAGTTAATTTGGAACAAGGTTTGGGGAATAGTAAAATTAATGATTCAAGGTAATGTAATAAGTTAGGGAGGCATATTATAATCTCTGAGGTAATTACTAAAAGTATGTAGGATTTAAAAAGTAAGAAGCTAATAGTGGAGGAAAAAATTGATAATAAAGAATATTAGATTGCTTAATATCACTAACCATCAGTGAAATACAGATCAAAGCCACAATAAAATATTAATTACCTCACACCTGTTAGGAGGCTACTATTTTTTAAAAAGATAACAGATGTTGGCAAGGCTGTAGAGAAATTGGAGCCCTTGTGCACTGTTGGTGGGAATGCCAAATGATGCAGCTGCTATGCAAAACAACTCTGGTCATTTGGGAAAATGAAAAATCTGGGATTGCTACCTTTAAGATTTATAAATCTGGCACATTGGGGGTCACCATCTGGAGAGGGTTGTTAGTGAGTGAAGCCACTCAGAAAAGCAGAGCTAATGGATGGAAAGAAAGTCTGAATTCTAATACCATCATTTGAACCCCTAGATCCACCCATGCTTGAAGTCCTTCAATTTTCAGTTATACAAGCAGATACATTCCCTTCTTGGCTTAAAGCAGTTTGAAGGAGGTTTCTGTCATTTGCTATCTCAGAGTCCTGACAGGTATACCCAATATGTACTGAATATTTAACAATTGCTTAGATGTAACATAGATTATCAGCTATAATATAAAACAAGTTAATTCACAGACATGAGCATTTGTTGAATCTTACCAAAGATTCTTTTTTGTTTTTTTGTTTTTTTGTTTTTTTGAGATAGAGTCTCACTCTGTCACCCAGGCTGGAGTGCAGTGGCATGATCTCAGCTCACTGCAACCTCCACCTCCCACGTTCAAGCAATTCTCCTGTCTCAGCCACCCGAGTAGCTGGAACTACAGGCGCACGCCACCACACCCAGCTAATTTTTGTATTTTTAGTAGAGATGGGGTTTCACCATATTGGTCAGGCTGGTCTTGAATTCCTAACCTCAGGTAATCCACCTGGCTCGGCCATCCAAAGTCCTGGGATTACAGGCGTGAGCCACTGCACCCGGCCTTATCAAACATTCTTTGCTCAGGAATGTCAGTTAAATTCAGGTCTGAGACTACTTCATCAATGGAAGAGAAGAGCACCAGAGGTAGTTAAACTCTCGAAATATTCTGATATTGAGTAAGGTGGCAGTAATTCAATCAGATCTGATGAATGCACTGGAAATTTGAAATGCAGTATTTCCTCCTGGTTGGGAAGTTATACTAGTATTAATTCTCTGCCCCTACCTTCTACCCTCTTTCCGCACAATCAGACACACACACACACACACACACACACACACACACACACACTTTCTTCCAACTCAAAATCACTGGCCAGTGATTACATAGGTTACTCACTATGTTTGTTTTGAAAGAGATATTTTTTGGCAAAGATAAAACACAGGCATTCTTATACAAATACGTTTAACTGACTAATATTAGGTGAGTGCTCTAAAGAAATTAACATTTTACATAAAGACACATATACATTTAACATTGATTTCATGCTACTAGAATCATCTTTGGCAAATGGAAAATTGGGGGGTTTTTGGTGGGAAAGGTGTTTGTAAAAATGTTCTGAAAATCCAAATGACAATTAGAATCAAAACACTGGATGACTTCTAAAATATTATTTCCCTAAATAATTACTTTAATGTTTTCTTTCTTTTACTTTAATATTTTTAAAGTATTAATACTTCCACAAGAAAATTTTAATTACTTATTAGGTATAATGATAATCTCAATTTTTGTAACTCTATTTCCAAAAGAATGCAATTCAATCACCTATTTTCAACAGCCAACTTTTCTAAAAAGTCACATTAAGCAATGTCATTTTCCTATGAATTTTTTATTTCTGTGTAATAAAATATGTCCATTTGAAAACATTCACTCATGTGTAACCCACATAATTAAAGTTTAGAGTCCATCAGGTTTTTTAAAATAAGTTTTTTATATTTAGTCAAAATGTGTCAATTTCCTTTAAATTATTATACAAAATGGGTCAAGTTGAAAGTAAGACAAATTAATGTAAACTTTTTTCAAGAATTAGTGGGATTAATAACCTTGTAACTATTCTAATATACATCAAACTATACTGATATTGTGAAACTAAGTAGATCTATGTACTTGAATTATGCCAAAAAGTGGTATTTCTAAAAAGTATTTACTGAGCTTTTTGAACGTCCACGGATTTGAATTACATTCATTTTTAGCAGTTAATAAAACATAGTACTTAATGAGAACATGTTGAAATCAGAAAATCCTAGTAAAATGTCAACCAGAAGAAACATATGGGACCATATAGTTTTAAATAAAATTTAGCATAATCCTGCAGATTATAAATGTAGCACTGAGATATTAAAATGCATATAAGAACAGAAATAAAAACAATACCCTTTTTAGCTGCTGTTCTTTTAAGCTTCTCACTGTCCTTGCAGGCTCAGAAATGAAGTTTTTATAGTTTTCACATATATTCATCCGAGACTGGGCTACCTGCATTGTTCCCTCGAGAAAAGATTTCCAAACGGGATACATGCTCCTAAATTCAAAGAGGGATAGAAAAGCATTAGGCAGGGAACAGGAAGAAAAAGTTGGCTAACATTTGCTCACAGGGCAGCACTGACAGAATAAATCAATGTCTTCTTTAATGTATTTATAATGATTTATAGGCAATATGTCAGCACACATAAGAAGCAACACGGCATATACTCTATTCTTCTTATAGCTCAGCAATAGGGAGTTTTGATTCACTAGTTATTCTTAATAATGGAGCAAAGTGCTACAAGAATTACAAAGCTAACACTATAAAAATTAGTGAATATTTCAGACTCTCCAAGTCTTTTGCTGTCACAAGGCCATAATTATGAATATCAAGTTTTATTACTTCATTAAGGTATTTTCCTGACTTTACTAATAAGGTAACTGAGGCCCAGACAGATTTTAGAGTATCACTTTAGGTCATATAAGAAGAAGGTGGCACTACTGAGATACAAGATGAAGACTGGGTACCTCTACATATAGTACATTGTCTTTCAACGACATCATTTTACATAAACTGAAGCGGCTGGAAAAATATATCATGAACAACTGTTTATGTGCTTGCAAAGTCTATTTTGTCTGACAAAAGAAATCTATAATTGTGTTGCTCTACATCTGTCTCCCTGTTATAACAATGCTTAGCATCACACTGTGCTTCGGATTCATTCCAAGCAAGTCCCATCACCTTTGCTTGATAAATGTGCTCAGCAATCTCAGTCAAGTCAAAGAATTATTAATCCTTTGCTTTTTCTAGCCAATTTCCTCTTCAACCTTCTTTCCTACTTGCTAAATGCCTTAGTCAATTCTAGCATGCTCCTACACTATTTATAAACACAATCGATAACTTATAACAATGGTAGTGCTTTATTTTTTAAAATGAGTCCTTAAAGTGAAATTCTGATAGATTATAATATTCATCTCCTGAGCTTTCCCTTTTGTGGGAAATCCATATCGATTTTCAACCACAGCAACATGTGGGACTAAATGCTATACAGAATGCTCACTGTGGTCAACAGATGACAGTGTAGAAGCAAGAAAAAGAAAAATTTCCTGGGTCCCTATCTTAGAAATAAAGAAAAAAACTTGATAAACTATGGTTTTCAATCATGGAGTCTTACAAATTAGTTCATGTAATATACCAGATGAATTAGTTTAGATGGAAATAGTCATTATTTCGGCAGAGGTGTATCACTATCCCTTTGGAAAGATTCAATGTGTTGCACCAGCAAAAACTGTCAGCATAAAAGCACTGATGAAGTTAAGAAGAGCAAAATGAACGCCCTCCATGGCCTCACTGCATGACAACCAATGGAACTTGCAATGTAAACTCACCACAGGCTCTCCCTCCTAAGCAGTCCCAACAATTGATTTTCTTGAAGAATGCACTGAGAGAAAAATTCAGTACTATGATTTGTAACTATTAATTTATACTTAAAATACATTTTAAAATAATAAAGAAAATGAAAAAGAACCATTATGAATTGTGATAGGAATAAAGAGAGGAAGGGAGAGACCCTTCATCCATGTTCTTCTCTCAGTGTAATACCCTCTTCTCTTTATCCCTTCTCCTAGTTAATAGCTGTTCGCCCTTCCAGTCTCAGTTTAAATTTCTTTGGGAAGTCTTTCACCATCACCACCAAACCAACCCCCAAACTCAATCAAGTTATTCTTTGTTAGTTGTTCATGGCTCCAGCACTTTTCTTTTAATTATAAATATTTTAATGTAATTGTTTATTAACATCTGTCCCTCTCACTATAGTGAAAGCTCTATGAAGGCAGGGGTATATGTCTTGCTATTGCAAGGACCTAGCAAATAAAGAATGGTTACAATAATATGTGTTGAAGGAGTAAATAAATGAATGGATGAATGTATTAACTATGAAGACTGTACAATAAAAAGACAAATCCTTTCATTAAAAAGATGGTTTAAAAAGAGACCTTTAGAGTTTAGCAGACTTATAGCAGGGAAACATATCCTGAACACTGATATACCATGAAAAGCACAGAATTCAGTCACCAGTCAGAAGACCTAAGTTCAACTTCTAGTTTTAACAAAATAATCATAAGTAGCACACTTCACTATAATTTCATTTCCTCAACGGGCAAATGGAGAAATAACAAAAATACCTGCACCACTTACCTCACAGCGCTATTTTAAAAATTAAATGCAAATGATATGAAAATTCATGATACACAGATTCTTTTAAATGAATACATAGTAACAGTAGCAGAATTGTAACAGAAATAGAAGCACTTCTTGTTAACATAATAGTGGTACTCCCAATGGTAGTGGTGTTTTTCATTCCAATTAAGGAAAAATAATCATAGGCCATAGAGTGATTTTTTTTTTTTTTTTGAGACGGAGTCTCGCTCGGTCACAGAGGCTGGAGTGCAGTGGCGCAATCTTGGCTCACTGCAAGCTCCGCCTCCCGAGTTCACGCCATTCTCCTGCCTCAGCCTCTCCGAGTAGCTGGGACTACAGGCGCCCGCCACCGTGCCCGGCTAATTTTTTGTATTTTTAGTAGAGACAGGGTTTCACTGTGGTCTCGATCTCCTGACCTCGTGATCTGCCCGCCTCGGACTCCCAAAGTGCTGGGATTACAAGTGTGAGCCACGGCACCCGGCCGGTCATAGAGTGATTTTTAAAAAATTTTTATTTCACCAGGTTTCATATGAAGCAACTGTGAAGGATAAGAAAAGTATCAGCCAGCGTGGTGGCTCACGCCTGTAATCCCAGCACTCTGGGAGGCCGAGGTGGGCGGACTACCTGAGGTCAGGAGTTCGTGACCAGCCTGGCCAACATGGTGAAATCCCATCTCTACTGAAAATACAAAAATTAGCCAGGCATTGTGGCTGGCGCCTGTAACCCCACCAGCTACTCAGGAGACTGAGGCAGGAGAATCGCCTTAACTGGAAGGTGGAGGTTACAGTGAGCCGAGATAGTGCCACTGCACTCCAGCCTGGGCAACAGAGTGAGACTCCATCTCCAAAAAAAAAAAAAAAAAAAAAAAGTATCAAATACGGTACTTTGCCATTCTACGTATCACATGGTAAGTACTACATTATGTATCTTACATTTATAATATCATTTAATCCTCATCATAACTCTGTAAGATAGGTATTATTCTCATTTTACAGAGGAGAAAATTGAGGCTCCGAGAGGTTGTGAAATTTTTCTAAGGCTACTCACCAGGAAATAGCACCTCCATGGTCATAACCTAGACTCTGCCATTACTAATAACTACTGCTTTGCTCTCATCCCAAGTTCAATCTTCTGATTTCTGACTAACACCTCCTGATTCTACTCACACCCTTTAGAATTCTGACTCTAACAATTACTCAATCCTATAAGAACCCACAATCCAGTTGGTCCTACCCCCTTTCCATTGTCTCTTGCCCCTCTCATAATCTCCCTTTTCAGTTCATTACCCAGCTTAGGTTTCATGGTCTATCCTTATAATCACTCCCTTATGTATGCCCTTATTACCCTTGCCTCTTTCTCTTTCCACCTTTATAACCTACAAGCTCCTACTTTGGTTAAATCTAAAACTGTTTACATCATACCAAAGTATATGGCAGAATGTGGCTGGAGAAAAAGATAATTACGTTGCCTGGTCGCATTTTAAATTGATGTCAAATAAATGCTGGTAACCCCTTAGTGCTACCCAGCAAGGGTACTATATTTCCTTAATCCATTCTTCACCCACCCTTCTACACAATTATTTCCCAACTTCTCTCTTCTCAAACCTCTAATACGACCACACTTTCAGCCAACAGTGGCACTATCAGAAGGCAATGTCCACATGTTCTCACCACATCTGCCAAACTCCTTGTCTCTGCACCCATACATTGTGCCAATCCTCCTATTACTTGCACGAACTACCCGTGCTCTGAAGGCCAACTCCTCACATTTACACTATGTTACATAACCTCTCACTCAAGAATATCAATTCAAAAATCTACAACGTCAGTTTTTCCCTCTCTACTGGAGCATTCTTGTGAGCAAACATGCTATAATATTCCATTTGAAAAATCTCCATCAAACCTCCATTTCTCACCAGCTACCACCCTAATGTCTGCTCTCTTTTATAGAAAAACTCCTTGAAAGAATTATCTAAAATTACTGTTTCTACTTTCTCTCATCTGGGTCTCTCAATTCTATCCAAATCAGACTTTAGTGTCTACCACTCTTCTGAAATTGCTTGCCAAAGTTATCAATGATCTTCCTATGGCTAGTCCAAATAGTTCAAGTCTTGATTCTATTACTCGACCTATCAGCAACATTTACCTAGTTTATCCTTCTTGAAATGTTTTCTTCACTTGGCTTCTAGGACATCACTCTCCCTTAGTCTACTCCCACCTCACCAGCCATTCTTTAGTCTCTCCTTTGCCGGTTCCTCTTCATCTCACTGTCCCATAAATACTGGAGTGCCCTCAAGTCAGACCCCAGGCTTCTTCTCTTCTCTAACTACATTCACTCTGTTGAAAATTGTTTTTAAATTTTTATTTTATTTTTATTATTTATTTTTAGAGATAAGGTCTTGCTCTGTCACTCAGGTGGTAGTGCAGTGGCACAGTCATAGCTGACTGCCTCAAACGCCTGGGCTCAAGCAATCCTCCTACCTCAGCCTTCCAAAGTGCTAGAATTTCAGATGTGAGCCACTGCACCAGGCCTACATTCAGCCTTTAGATGATCTCACTCTATAGATGGCTTTAAAGCCATCCGGTCTCATGGCTTTAAAGAGTATCAATATGCTGACTATTCCTAAACTTTTTTTTTTTTTTTAAAGGCAGCGTCTTGTTCTGTTGCTCAGGCTGGAGTGCACTGGCATGATCACAGCTTACTACAGCCTCGAACTCCTGGGCTCAAGTGGTCCTCCCGCCTCAGCCTCCCAAGTAACTGGGCCTACAGGCATGAGCCACTGCATCTGGCTATTTTTTTTCTAAATAGAAATGGTGTCTCACTTTGTTGCTTAATCTGCATCTTGAACTCCTGGCTTTGAGCCATCCTCCTGCCTTAGCCTCCTAAAATTCTGGGATTACATGCATGAACCACTACTCTCAGCCCAATTCCTGTATTTTTAATTCCTGCCCAGACACCTTCCCTAAACCCTAACTGCCTGTTCAACATATCCAACTTGGATATTTAGTAGGCACCTTACACCTAACATGTACAAAACTAAATTCTTGATTTCCCTAAAATCTGTTCTGGCAATCTATCTGTTCCATCTCATTGACAGCAACTCAAACCTTCTAGTAGTTGGCTCAAACCCAAAGCCCTGGAATCATCATTGATTCCTCATTTGTCTATCATATCTGCTCCATCAAGAAATCCTCTTTTGCTAGACTTAAAAAATACCATGGAATTTAATTACTGCCAGTCTCCTCCACTGTGACTACCCTGCTTTGAGCCACCCTCACCTTATGCCTAGATTACTACAACAGTCTCCTACCTGCCCTCTCTGCTTCTGCCTTGTCCCCCAACACCTGTGCTCTGCACATTACAGCAATTGCTGCGCAATCACTTCTTGGCCCTCTGTATTCTCCCTACTATGCTTACTTACTGTTCTTACCGCCAATTGGCATATATGTTTAAATATTCGCTTGTTTACTGTTTGTCTTCCCTCATTAGAATGTAGGCTCCATGCAGCAGAAGCTTTGTTTCATTCACTGTTGTATGTTCGGCACAGGGTATGGCATAGCAGGCACTCAATACATATTTACTGGAGGAGGAGAGGAAGGAATGATGGAGCCTAGATTTGAAACCAAATGTGTCTGGCTCCCAAACCTCTGTCTTTTGCTGACATAAGATTGTTCTTAGCCTCAGTAACAATGCTGAACATTAAAAAGGGTCTCTTCATTCTGATATAGTTCATACCAAGACTTATGTATCCTAAGTCCTTTGTACACATCATCTACTATTTTTGTCTCCTATCTTCTGTACTATTATTTACTTATCATTTGTGTTAAAATGACTAACCTTTTAAACTAAAATATATGTATCTTACGACTTTATATCACTATTATAACTGAAAAATATTTGCCATAATAATTAGGTTATAACTAGTAAAATACAAAACCATTCATCCATATACCACCTAAGTTCATGCTGTGAACTATTTCTTATATGAATATCATATAAAATATCTAGGAAAACCTAGAAAACTTTACCAGAAGAAATTTCTCGTTAAGAAATAAATCAAGGCTGAGCACAGTGGCTCACGCATGTAATCCCAGCATTTTGGGAGGCTGAGGCAGAAGGATTGCTTGAGGCCAGGAGTTTGAGATCAGCCTGGGCAATATAACAAAACCTCGCCTCTACAAAAACAATTTTAAAATTAGCCAAGCATGGTGGTAGTGGTGGCTATGCAGGAGGTGATGTGGAAGGATCACTTGGATCCAAGAGTTTGAGGCTACAGTGAGCCACTTCACTCCAGCTTAGGTGCAAAAGTGAGACCCTGTTTTGAAAGAAAGGAAAGAAGAAAGAAAAAAGGGGGGAAAAAGGAAAGGAAAAGAAAAGAAAGAAATCAAGAAATTCTTAACTGTTAAATTCTTAACAAGATCTTAAGTGTGGAAGAGGTCACACAAAACTACATATGTGGTAAAACTGCACAGAACTCAATATGCACACACTTATATACACATAAATGAATGCGTATAAAACTAATGAATTCTGAATTAAGTTGGATGACTGTATCACTATCAATTTCTTGGTTGTGATATTATACTACAGTTATGCAAGATATTACCACTGGGAGAACTGGGTGGGGAATGTAAGAGCACTCTTTGTATTTATTATTTCTAACGACTGTATGTGTAGCTACAATTATCTCAAAGTAAAAAGTGTTTAAGATATAACAAACAAAACCACAGGTCTTCCCTAGGCTTAGAAATACACCTTTCTACTGGCATCACATCTCAAGACAACTCCGGAAAATGTGATTAAGGGCTGGCTGCAGTGACTCACGCCTGTAGCACTTTGAGAGGCTGAGGCAGGCAGATCACTTGAGGCCAGGAGTTTGCGACCAGCCAGGCCAACATAGTAAAACCCCATCTCTACTAAAAATACAAAAATTAGCAGGGCATGGTGGTGCACACCTGTAATCCCAGCTATTCAGGAAGCTGAGGCACAAGAATTGCTTGAACCCAGGAGGAGAAGGTTGCAGTGGGCCAAGACTGCACCACTGCACTCCAGCCTGGGCGACAGATCAAGACTGTCTCAAAACAAAGAAAAGAAAATGTGATTAAGTTCATAACCTAAGAATAATTTATAGTAACTAATAACAAGAAGAATGGTGTTTTAATAAATGTTCATACACGGTTGTTATTGGCAGTAGAAAGGGAGAATATCCTAAGCCTGCGTAACAGAAATAAAGACAGGGAAAAAGACTGCTTTCAGTCCAGTGGAGGTGTTGATAAGAACTGAAATACAACTGCAACCGAGGTGCCCAAGGGTTGGAAAACCAAGGATGAAAGGAGAAATGGCCAGAGGTAAGTAGAGAGATAGTTTGGTGCCAAGTTTCTGCATGGTTTTGAATATCATTAAAATAAATTTAAATTTATCCCACTGGCAAGGAAAAACAATAGAAGATTTTCAAGCAGGGGAGTGATAGTAGGCCTGTTTTACAAAGATATAAAGATATAGTTTGTGTCATTACAGCAGATGGAATTGTGAAAGAAAGAAATCACATGCAAACAAGCAGCTACTTAACATTCCAGATGTGAAGAGATCTACAAAGAAGGTAAAATTAGAGGCAGCTTTTTGTTTCCCAAGTTGAAAAGTTAATAAAAATATATTATTATTACCAGTTCATAGTCAAGATTTAAAGACAAGAATATAAATAAGCTTACTTAAAAGAGTCATTAGAGAGCTGAGGGACTTTTGAGAAGCATTTACATAGAAAGGAATGAAAACCTGTTCTCAAAAAAAAAAAAAAAAAAGGTCCAAGAGAAAGTAGTGTTACAAAAATCTAATGCAAATTGAGGTTGTTTAATGACATTAAATGCTGCATGTATCATCAGATAGGCAAACAATTTAAAAGACTGATTACATGCACTGTTGGTAAAAAATAAAAACAAAGGGACAATTTAAAATCATACTACAGACTGGGTTTGGTGGCTCACGCCTGTAATCCCAGCTGTTTGGGAGGCTGAGGTGGGCTGATCACTTGAGGTCAAGAGTTCGAGACCAGCCTGGCCAACATGGTGAAACTCCATCTCTACTAAAAATACAAAAATTAGCCAGGTGTGTTGGCGTACACCTGTAATCCCAGTTGCTCAGGAGGCTGAGGCATGAGAATCGCTTGAACCTGGGAGGTGGAGGTTGCAGTGAGCCAAGATCGTGCCACTACACTCCAGCCTGGGTGATAGAGTGAAAACTGTCTCAAAAAACAAAGTCATACTAGAAAAAATTAAATATATTTATATAGTTTATGGGGAACAATTTCCAATATTAATATTTTAGGGCCAGTCTAGTAGTGATGAATTCCCTAACCTTTTGCTTGTCTGGGAAAGAATTTACTTCTCCTTCACTTATGAAGGATAATTTTGCTGGATACAGTATCCTTGGTTGGTAGTTTTTTTCTCTTTCAGTACTTTGAATATATCATACCATTCTCTCTTGGCCTGTAAAGGTTTCTGCTGAGAAATCTGCTATTAGTCTCATAGCTGTTCCTTGATAGGTGACTGCATGCTTTTTTCTTGCTGTTTTTTGAATTCTCTCTTTGTCTTTGATGTTAGATAGTTTGACTATAATGTACCATGGATAATGCCTTTTTGCATTTCATCTTCTTGGGGGGTCTCAGAGCCTCCAGTATCTGGATGTCTAAATCTCTTGTTAGACTTGGGAAGTTTTTGTCTATTATTTCATCAAATAGATTTTCCAACCCTTCCCTTCCCTCTTTGCCATCTGGGAAACCAATAATGTGTGTATTTGGTCACTGTATGTTGTCCCATATATCACAAAGGCTTTGTTAATTCTTTCTTATTTTTCTTCTTTTTGTCTGCTTGGGTTATTTCACAGGACCTGTCTTCAAGTTTTGAGATCTTCTCTTTTGCTTGATCTAGTCTATTGTTGAAGCTTTCAAATGTATTTTGTATTTCATTCAATGAATTCTTCCATTATAGAATTTCTGTTTGGTTCTTTTTTATACCTCTCTCTTTGGTAAATTTCTCATTCATATCCTGAATTGTTTTTCTGATTTCTCTGTACTGTTTTTCAGAATTTTCTTGTATCTCATTGAGATTCTTTAATATCAAAATTTTGAATTCTTTTTCCAGGATTTTATAAATTTGTTTTTTATTGGGATCTGTTACTAGAGAATTATGTTATTCCTTTGGAGTTATATTTCCTTGCTTTTTCATGTTTCCTACATTGATAACTGCACATCTGATGTAATAGTCACTTCTTCCAATTTTTTGAATTTGCTTCTGTAGGGAATGTTTTCCTGAAGATAGATCTATGGTGTTGTTTGGGTAGGGCCCTTTGGCCTTGATTCTGGGTGCTTGCAGTGGTACAGTATCTGTACGATTTCTTTGGCTATAAACAGTGTCAGTGGTGTATATAATTTCTTCAGTGGTTTTAGGTGCAGTTATTAGTGGGGCCTGTGGTAAAGTTTTGCTGAGGATTGGGACACCAGGTAGGCCAGTCTTTGAGCCCCAGTAGAGGCAGTGGTGAGTTGGCACCAGTAGTCCAGGTGGGCTTCAGGTAGCTTACTCAGATGCTGATAGTTGCAGCAGTGAGCTGGGTGGGTGGGCGGATTCTTGGGCCTCTGGGCAGCTGGCATAAAACAGCAGTGGCAGTGGTGGGACAATCTTCTGGGTCTTGAGCAGTGTATGCTGGTGTTGGTGGTGGCTGTGATGGGGTGGGCAGCTCAGTCTCCAAGCCTGCAGGTGGCATGTGCAGGTAGGTGTCAGCTGTGATTGTAGTGGCAGGCATGGGTAGAACCAACCTCAAGCCCCCTGGAGGAGTATTCAGGTGCCAATGGTAGTAGAATGCGCTGGGGAATCTCCTGGACCCTAGCCTGTGTGCTCTGGCATGGAGTAGGGATATGAAGCCAGGTTGGGGTGGCTTGTCCTCAGGCTCTCAACAATATGTGCAGGTGCCAGTCATCATAGGCAGGGGCAGGCTGATCCCTAGGCCACTGGCAGAATGCTCAGGTGGGGGGCAGTAGTGGCTGCACTGCTGCCCTGCCACTGGAGAAGGGAGGGATACCTTCTGAGCTGGAAGCCTAGGCTAGCAGGTGGGGAACATGTGAACCACCTAGGCTAGCAGGTGGGAAATACTTGCCCCAGCATCACTCACTCCCCAGCAGCACTTACACTGCTAACCTAACAGTGTTAACCCACACCTTGGCCCCAAGGGCAGCAGCTCACACTTCTCTCGTGCTTTAGCCCTAGTGCTGCTGGACCCCAGGATAGTGCACAGTCTGTTGGGGGCAGGGCTCTAAAATAGTGCCTTGCTGCAGTTGCTTAGTTCTCAGAGTGTGTGTGGGACCCAGCATGGGCTCCCTTCTTGGTGTAGTGCCATCACACAATCTCCTGGCAGCTCCCTATCTTAGTTTCAAGGCCCAGGAAGGTTGAAGGGCTCTTCCATGGCCAGCACTGCAGAAGTCTACAGTGGGAATGTGGACCAATGGGGTCTCTCTTGGCTCCTGACTAATCCCACCTGAACAGGCTACCTTGTTTCCCTTTCCTTTTTAACTTTAGGTATTTCCTGTCACTTTTCTGTTGAATTCCAGTGTTCTCTCTTGGATGATCTAGTCAACATGTGATTATTCACTCACTAGTTTGGTTTTTCTTAGTGGAGGAGGTACGAAGTGCCCCTAGTCAGCCAGCTTGAAGCCTCTCCCTCCAATATCAACATTTTAAATACATAAACCCTTTGATCCAGCATTTCTCTCTCTAAGAATTTACCTTACAGGTACATTTTCAGTGTACAAAAATATACTTATGTTCATACAGAACTTATTCACTGCAGCATTATTTGAAATACTAATAAACTAACTACAAATAGGGATGTGGATAACAAAAGTATAGTTCATCAATACAATGGCACTAAAGCAGGCATTAAAAAGAATGAGGGACCAGAACATACTGACATGAAGGGATTTCTAAAATAGACTCCTTAAGTGTGTGTGCGGGGAGCAGGGGTGTTACAGAGTGCATGTATATAATAATTGCAGTTCTGTTAGAAACAACAAAACTATGTATGTCCATGCGTGAATCACACAGAAAAAAATGTGAAAGAAAAGACCACACACTTGTAATAGCAATTACCCTAGGGGAGTAGAAATGTGAATGGAAGATGCTTGGGAAATGATATTCTTTATACTCCTGTCCTGTTTACCTACTTGATAAAAAACATGTATTACTTGGATAAGAATTTAAAACTACCAATGCAAATATACATACGAAAAAGTTAAATGGAAAATTTTAAATGACTAAAACTAAAATAAGCTCCAAATAAACAAAAACATTGGCAATTGTTCTCAGCCTCAATCCTGATCTTTCTATTGTCTTTTTCACAATAGCACCACCATCCTCTCAGTTGCCTAAATGAAAGCACCTGGGAGTCATTGTATAATTCTTCATCTCTCTCTCCCCCTGCTTCATTCATTCAGTCAGTAAATATTTATCCAGTGCTTTCTATGTTGCAAGAGCTATTTTAAATATGAAGACAATTGTTTATATATGTAATTTGTCTCAGAACAAATTTGACAAACACAAAAAACAACTCTGCCAAATCATTTGCAAGTCCTCTTGCTTAAGTCTTCTAAATACCTCTGAAATCTTCCTTAAAACTTGATTTCTGCTACAATTTCCTTGGTTCAAATATGAGATGATGAGGAATTAAATTCCTGCCATTCTATCCTTTCTGAATTCTTCCTCACACCCCTCGAATCCACCTTTATACTATCACTAAAGATGATAACGTGATTCCTCTCATGGAAACATTTCAACACCTCCATTATGTTCTGAATAAAAAAGCAAACTCTATACTGTGATATGTAAAGTCCTTTTATGATGCCTACCTATGATGTATCCTTAATCTCCACCACTCCAGTTAACCTCTAACCCACATACTTCACAGTAACCCTACTGAACTGTTACCTAACAGTCACATTTTCTCATGCTCCATGCCTTAAAGTGGTTATTTTCACTTAGAATTCCTTTTACCAAACTGTCTGCCTGGAAAACTCCTGCACATTCTTTAGACCTGGCTCTACAAGCCTAGGTTTTCTTCTATGGCTCCAATGCCCCTCTCCTACTACCCAATTCTGCAACTGTTTATAGTGGCTATCTCCTGTATGCTTACGAAGGACAGACAGCGTATCTTCTAGTCTCTCTAATCCTAAGGTCTACTTTAACTGCTGACATGTAGTAGGCATTTCATATGTATCCTATGAATAAGAAAGAAAGAATGAATGTGTGTTTAAATAGCTATCTGACCTTGAGTAAGACAAATAACCTGAGACCTGGTTTCCTAGTGTATAAAATGAGAATTATTATATCTACCTCACAGAGCTGTTCTGATAATCATGGGAGATGAGTTCTTAGCACAGTGTCTGCCACATAGTAAATATTTGGTATATCTTGGCTTGCAATACTTTTTTAAATTAGGGTTTATAAGCTAGCCTAGGAGCATAGCTTTTTAATCCTTACTTCTTTGGTAACCTGAATCCTGAATTTTAAATAAACTTGGAATATAACTCCTGGCCTCTCAAGCAATCCTCCCATCTCAGGCTCCCAAAGCACTGGGATTGCAGGCATGAGCCACCATGCCCAGCCTAACTATAAGTTGGATCCTTCTTTACTGCAAGCAAACTTCTTCTTAGGCTGATTTCCTTATATCAGCAACACTGAATATCCCATGCTCACTGTCACCTCAAGGTTTTGTTCTACTTGCCTCTCTTACCTAGAATTTCATCTCTCCTCTCTTCCTCCTTAGCTGAATTCTGCAGATACAGAAAATCCTTAAGAAAATCTGTGTGGTTTCTTTGTCTTTTTTTTTTTTTTTTTTTGAGACGGAGTCTCGCTCTGTCACCCAGGCTGGAGTGCAATGGCGCGATCTCAGCTCACTGCAAGCTCTGCCCCCTTGGGTTCACGCCATTCTCCTGCCTCAGCCTCCTGAGTATCTGGGACTACAGGCGCCCGCCACAATGCCTGGCTAATTTTTTTTTGTATATTTAGTAGAGATGGGGTTTCACCATGTTAGCCAGGATGGTCTCGATCTCCTGACCTCGTGATCCGCCTGCCTCGGCCTCCCAAAGTGCTGGGATTACAGGCTTGAGCCACCGTGCCCGGCCTTTTTTTGGGAGACAGAGTCTCACTCTGTCACCCAGGCTGGAGGGGAGTGGTGCATTCACAGCTAACTGCAGCCTTGAACTCCTGGGCTCAAGCAATCCTCCTGCCTTAGCCTCCTGAGTAGCTGGGACTACAGGCAAGTACCACCACACCCAGCTAATGTTTGTATTTTTTTGTAGAGATGGAGTCTCGCTATACTGACCAGGCTAGTCTTGAACTACTGGCCTCAAGTGATCCTTCCACCTCGGCCTCCCAAAGTGCTAGGATTATAGGCATGAAGAAAATCTATTAATATTTTTATTCCCTGTTTTGCTTTAATATGCCCTATTGCAATCATACTGTTCTATTATTTATAGCTCTCAAGACACCTTCCATGATATCAGTAGGCCACTGTGAAGAACTATTAGGGTTTCTTATCATATATCCTTCAGTTTTCTAGCTTCATTGCCACATTCTTAAGAAATTATCTGATGTCATTGTGGTTTTGATTTGCATTTCTCTGATGGCCAGTGATG